>NW_016831331.1:0-607 GCF_001698545.2 Rhinopithecus bieti | reverse complement strand
CCCCTGGGGAAGAAGCCTGGGTCTGAACCCCACCCCTCCTTGGGCAGATGTGTGGGGCCGGGGCCCCTTCACACGGTCCTTTCCAAAATCTCATCCCTCCTAGGGCCAGGAGTGGGTGCCAGGCCTGTGCTGGGAAATGGGCAGATTTGGCCACAGGAGGCACCTCTGAGTGGTCTCACTATGCCATGATGTCCATCCTGGGAGGATGGACAAAGCGCTGCAGGGCAGAGGGGACCCACAACAGTATCCCTTGTCTCAGCCATTTCCCTGGACTCAACTTCCTCATCTATCCTCTGCGGCCTGGATTTCGGACAGCCCTGCCCACCTACTGTCCGTTCACTGCTCAGTGTGCAGTGACTGCTCGATAGCACTCCATGGCTCCCCAGTGCTCTTGGGGAAAAGGCCAAGCCACAGCCTGAGGCCCCAGGCCCTGCTTAGCTCTCCAGAAGAGCTTCTCACCATCCAGCACCCAACCCACCCACTCCCAACTCTGCACCTCCCTGCGTAAGCCCGGCTCACACCCCCGCTCACTCACCACCACTCACACCCCACTCATCCCCGCTCACTCACCCTCACCGGCTCACCCCTGGGCCTTCACACAGGCTAC
>NW_016831330.1:0-1248 GCF_001698545.2 Rhinopithecus bieti | reverse complement strand
TGTAGATGTCTATTAGGTCTGCTTGGTTCAAGTCCTGGATATCCTTGTCAACCTTCTGTCTCGTTGATCTGTCTAATATTGACAGTGGGGTGTTAAAGTCTCCCATTATTATTGTGTGGGAGTCTAAGTCTCATTTTAGGTCTCTACGAACTTGCTTTATGAATCTGGGTGCTCCTGTAATGGGTGCGTATATATTTAGGATAGTTAGTTCTTCTTGTTGAATTGATCCCTTTACTACTATGTAATGGCCTTGTCTCTTTTGATCTTTGTTGGTTTAAAGTTTATTTTATCAGAGACTAGGATTGCAACCCCTGCTTTTTTTTTTTTTTGCTTTCCATTTGCTTGGTAGATCTTCCTCCATCCCTTTATTTTGAGCCTATGTGTGTCTCTGCACATGAGATGGGTCTCCTGAATACAGCACACTGATGGTCTTGACTCTTTATCCAATTTGCCAGTCTGGATCTTTTAATTGGGGCATTTAGTCCATTTACATTTAAGGTTAATATTGTTATGTATGAATTTGATTATGTCATTATGATGCTAGCTGGTTATTTTGCCCATTAGTTGACGCAGTTTCTTCCTAGCTTCAATGGTCTTTACAATTTGGCATTTTTTTTGCAGTGGTTGGTACTGGTTGTTCCTTTCCATGTTTAGTACTTCCTTCAGGAGTTCTTGTAGGGGAGGCCTGGTGGTGACAAAATCTCTCAGCATTTGCTTGTTTGTAAAGGATTTCTCCTTCACTTACGAAGTTTAGTTTGGCTGGATATGAAATTCTGGTTGAAAATTATTTTCTTTAAGAATGTTGAATATTGGCCCCCACTCTCTTCTGGCTTACAGAGTTTCTGCTGAGAGATCCACTGTTAGTCTGATGAGCTTCCCTTTGTGGGTAACCCGACCTTTCTCTCTGGCTGCCCTTAACATTTTTTCCTTCTTTTCAACCTTGGTGAATGTGACAATTATGTATCTTGGGGTTGCTCTTCTCAAGGAGTATCTTTGTGGTGTTCTCTGTATTTCCTGAATTTGAATGTTGGCCTGCCTTGCTAGATTGTGGAAGTTCTCCTGGAGAACTGAAGAGTGTTTTCCAGCTTGGTTCCATTCTCCCTGTCACTTTCAGGTATACCAATCAATCACAGATTTGGTCTTTTCACATAGTCCCGTATTTCTTAGAGGCCTTGTTTCTTTTTACTCTAAACTTCTTTTCTCACTTCATTTCATTGATTTGATCTTCAATCACTGATATCCTTTCTT
>NW_016831329.1:0-4436 GCF_001698545.2 Rhinopithecus bieti | reverse complement strand
TTTCTTGACTGATCTCATTTGCATTACTTAAGAAGTACTTGTAGGTAATTGGCTTTGTAGCTCCAGGTGTGTGGTTAATGCATTGCTTTAGAACAACAATTTAGTGGATATAAAGCGTCCTTCCTGGATGGAGATGCTTTGCTAAATTGGTACTGGTATCTGGTTAATATGTCTGTATGCTGACCATTTTGGTCTTTCTACCATCTTCCTTCTGTTTAGATACTGGACTTTATATTTTGTTTTCTTTGTTTGTGTAACAGACTCCTTCAAAACTTTATGGTGTAAAAATAACCAATAATTTTATTAAGATGATGGGTTCTATGGGTCAGGAATTTGGACAAGCACAGCAGGGATGGCTTAACTCTGCTTCTTGGTGACTGGGTACCCAGCTGAAAGGCTTGAATGGCTGGGCACAGTGGCTCACTCCTGTAATTCTAGCACTTTGTGAGGCTGAGGCAGGTGGATCACAAGGTCAGGAGATTGAGATCATCCTGGCTAACACGGTGAAATTCAAAAATACAAAAATTAGCCTGGTGTGGTGGCGGGTGCCTGTAATCCCAGCTACTCGGGAATCTGAGGCAGGAGAATGGCGTGAACCCAGGAAGTGGAGCTTGCAGTGAGCTGAGATCCTCCACTGCACTCCAGCCTGGGTGACAGAGCAAGACTCCACCTTAAAAAAGAAAAAAAGGAAAAAGAAAGGCTTGAACATCTGCAGACCAATTCAGATGGCTGGAGAATGGAATCATCTCAAGGTTCCTTTACTCATATCTGTGAAGACTGGAGTGTTGGGATTGTCACCTGCAGTGTTCCAAATGGCCGCCCCATGTGGTTTGGGCTTCCTCACAGCATGGCAGCCTCAGGATAGTCAAACTCCTTACATGGTGCCTTAGGACTCCAAGAGCAAGTATTTTAAACAAATGGGGCAGAAGCCCTATAACCTTTTACGACCTAGCATTGGAAGTCACATGGTGTCAGTTCGGTAGAATGCTATTGGTCAAAACAGTTGTCAGCCTACCTTGATTTAAGCAGAGGGTACCTAGACCCTACCTCTTTATGGGAATAATGCCAAATAATTTGAAGCCATGTTTTAAAAGGTACACAGACTGTCACATTAATTGGCATCTTTGTGCACATAACATAAAACAGGCCATTTAGTGAAAGGAGTACATTTTCATCAAAAGGTCAAAATATCTCTAACTTTCTTTGATCATCTCTTAGCACCTTAAGGAGCTAAAATGAATAATGACAATTCTAATTGCTTTAAACTGTGAAATACGCTACCCATCCCAGGTACTCTGTCTAGAAGTCTGGATTTCTTCTTTTGAATTTTAATGCATTAGACTTTGAGGCAATATGGAATACTCTCTGGTCTGGAACCCTGTCTAGTCTGATATGTGACTTCCCTCCCAAAATGTGCTTCAGTTTCAAGTCTGGCTTCAGACCAATCAGGCTATCTCAAACAGAATTTGTAATTAGGGGATACATTTGGATCTATATCAGGGAATATCACCTGGGGTCCACAGATAGAATACCGGGTGTCCATGATGTTGGATGGGAACAATTATATATTTATTTTCACTAACCTCTAGTTAAAATACAGCATTTTCTTCAATTACAAATGTAGGCAATAAATTACATTTATTGATTTTATGTATTTTTTCGTTAATATTTTCAGTACCTGTGACTCCAGGATTTACCAGTAAAAGAAGTCAACAATATTTTAACTTTAATCTTAGCCAAAAGGCCAAGAAGTGATGCTAATATTTTCATATACTACTACAGTTGCAGGTATCCTGAAATTCTGTTTATGTTCATCACTACTTTAAAGCTGTGATAGTGATTAGCTATGCTTCTAAATGACATGTGACTACAGTCTTCATGTCTACAGACACACGTCTAATGTAGCTAGGTAGTAATCCAGGCAACTCTGCCACAAGTCATGGGCTCAGTCACCAGTCCACGAAGTCTCCAGTCACATGTATTGCTTTGGACTATTCTCTATCCCCAGTTGTCGATTAACTAAAACGTGAAACGAGGTAAGTTATTTTCATTGTTTGATAATGTTTTGCAAAACTGAACAGGACAAATGAGAATTTATAGCCCTCGCTAAGGTGGTGCAGTCTGTTCTTTCTAGAATGCCCAGAAGTTGCTCAGGTTTAGGATTCAGGTGCAATTGAGGGAGGAGGCCCCGTGAGTCAGGGCACAGACACTTGATCCAGTGGTAAGCCCTGGTAACATTTTTCATTTGGAAGTTTTTTGGAAGTTTAAGTGTTCTGCCCTAATAGATGGGGCCATGTAATGAAAAGACAAGCTTTACAAAATTAGTATTTTGGGAGATAGGTGATACAGGCCCATTGCACAAAATTGAAAAATTCAAAAGGAATTCAGTGAAAATATTTCTATTACTCCTGTCCTTCAGCCACCCAATTTCCTTCCCCAGAGACAGCAACTGCTACCAGTTTTTTGGGTATAATTATCGATCAGATGAATATGTATGCAATCACCATCCACCATAAAGACATGCCAAGCTCCTACTATAACAAGAGTCCCTTATTTGGGGGGTATCATGAAAATAATGCATGACATTATAAAATTCAAATTGTATGGACAGGAATCAGTTACAAAGCAAAATCTTTCTTGATCCTTCTCCTTTAAAAAAATTTTTTTTGGATCTTTTATTTTTTGGTGCTTCTGGTGCCTAGCTCCACACTTCAAATAAAGTGCTTATATCTCTATTTCTGGACTTATCAACTTCAGATAGGACTCTCCAGTATGATATGTTTTAGCTAAAGCAACCTAAATTAACTAATGTAAGTGAATTCCTCTCTTTCCATTTTTCAGTTATTTATTCTTTTTAATTCCTCTTTTGGTTGTCTTTACAACTTTAAAAACTGTTTCTTTTATAGTGTCAACATCAATAACATTTGTTTTCTGCTCTATAAATATGATTATTTATTCCATGCATTGTTTATATGTTCATTCTAAATATTTACAATAATTCAAAACTTCTATCTTGTAAGTTTCTAAGAAATATTATAACTTAATACAAATAGTTGTTTTTCCAAGATGATTATTGTGATTGGACCTTTAGAGAAGGAAATACAATGAAAACTGCTGCCATGCAAAGCAATGTTAATAGTAACATCAATTGTTATGGGATACTACCAATCCCCCTTTAAAGATGAGGATGTAGAGATCCGAGGGGTTCAGAACCTTGTCCCAAGGTCTCACCATATTTAGTAGAGCAAAGTAGACAGGGCCTAAAACCAGGCAGTCTGATTCTAGTCCATGATATTAACTATTGCACTGTTCTCAACTCCATCAAATTCCTGTCACCTGAAATTCTTTGTAGTGAAGAATATATGAAAATAGTTGAAATAAGGTGTAAAAATAACCCCTTTGCCCTTTCCATTACCATTGTCCACCCCCAAAAAACCAATGTTGATAGTTCGGTGGGTTGTCTTTCCAGTACTTTTTCTATGCAATTTAACGAGCTCACATACTTTACCAATTGCTTGCTTTTGGATTTGGATATCTTCCCATACGAGCATATAAAAATCTACTACATCCTGTTGAGACAGCACTTTAAAACTCCTTTATATGGATGTGCCCTATTGATGGATGTTTGGATTGCTTCCAGTTTTCACTATTACACACAAAGCAGCCAAGAACATCTTAGTTCATGCTCTTTGGGCACATATGTTTTTCTCTAGGATATGTTGGTAGCAATGAAATTGCTGAGAGTATAGGCACATTTAAAATTGTGATAACTCTTGCAAAATTGCTTCCCCTTTACACACAGAAGGCTTTAAAATGTACACTTCTTCCATGTTGAATGAGAATGTTTGTTTCTTTATAGCACCTTCAGCATTTGAAATCATCAACATTTTTACTTTTTGTCAGGCTGATGGGCAAAAAATTGATAAAACTGATTGTTCATGTGTGATTCTTTCATTACTAATAAAGTTCTTCATATTTTTATTGACATTTCGCCATCTGTTTGTTAACATTTGTAATTCCCCTGCAAATTTGCAAATTGCCTGTTCATAGCCTTAGCTCATTTAACAATTGAGATACGGGGGCCGAATAGGAACAGCTCCAGTCTCCAACTCCCAGCGCGAGCGACACAGAAGACCGGTGATTTCTGCATCTTCAACTGAGGTACTGGGGTCATCTCACTAGGGAGTGCCGGACAATCGGTGCTGGTCAGTTGCTGCAGCCTGACCAGCGAGAGCTGAAGCAGGGCGAGGAATCACCTCACCTGGGAAGCGCAAGGGGGAAGGGTATCCCTTTTCCTAGCCAGGGGAACTGAGGCACACAACACCTGGAAAATCGGGTAACTCCCACCCCAATACCGCGCTCTAAGCAAACGGGCACACCAGAAGAATATATCCCTTACCTGGCCGGGAGGGTCCCACACCCACGGAGCCTCCCTC
>NW_016831328.1:0-609 GCF_001698545.2 Rhinopithecus bieti | reverse complement strand
GCAGTTCAGTAGAAAAACAGTCAAAGGATGTAAATAGGCACTTCACAGGAGACCAAAACCAAATGGCCCAAAAAATGAATGATGAGCTCAAACTCGTTACGGTAGTAACAAGATACAAGTTTGTTTCCTTTAAACTAGGGAACAGTGAAAAAGAACAGTGATGCTGATTGCTGGTGGGAAAGGTGGGAAAAGGGCCCATACATTTTCAATGGAAGTATAAAATTGTTACAGCTTTTGGGAAAGCCATCTGGCAATATGTATTAAATATTTTACCCTTTGACCTAGGGGTCCCACACCTGACACTTACTCTATAAAAATAAAAACACCAGGCTGGGCACGGTGGCTCACGCCTGTAATCCCAGCACTTTGGGAGGCTGAGGCGGGCGGATCATGCAGTCAGGACTTTGAGACCAGCCTGGCCAACATGGTGAAACCCTGTCTCTACTAAAAATACAAAAATTAGCCAGGCATGGTGGTGGGCACCTGTAATCCCAGCTACTTGGGAGGCTGAGGCAGGAGAATCCCTTGAACACGGGAGGTGGAGGTTGCAGTGAGCTGAGATCATGTCACTGCACTCCAGCCTAGGAGACAGAGCGAGACTCCGTCTCA
>NW_016831327.1:0-1247 GCF_001698545.2 Rhinopithecus bieti | reverse complement strand
CAGGCTTGAGCCACCGCGCCCAGCCCCCAGGGCTTTGTTTACCTACTTAAGCCTCAGCAATGGCGGGCGCCCCTCCCCCAGCCTCGCTGCTGCCTTGCAGTTAGATTGCAGACTGCTGTGCTAGCAATGAGGGAGGCTCCGTGGGCGTGGGACCCTCCCAGCCAGGTGTGGGATATAATCTCCTGGTGTGCCCATTTGCTTAAAGCACAGTATTGGGGTGGGAGTTACCCGATATTCCAGGTGTTGTGTGTCTCATTTCCCCTGGCTAGGAAAAGGGATTCCCTTCCCCCTTGCGCTTCCCATGTGAGGTGATGCCTCGCCCTGCTTCAGCTCTCACTGGTCGGGCTGCAACAGCTGACCAGCACCTATTGTCCCTCACTCCCTAGTGAGATAAACCCAGTACCTATGTTGAAAATGCAGAAATAGCCTGTCTTCCGTGTCTCTCTCACTGGGAGCTGGAGACTGGAGCTGCTGGACTGAATTAATTCTTAGTGTGAGGACAAGAGTGACATGTATATCTGAAAATCAGATTGCTAAAGAAAGTGAGAACCAGCCTTTAAATTTATTCTTCTGTTCCACTTTGAAAAAATAACTTGACTATCTTCACCCTGTTTTGCATTAAATGCTGCCATGTGCCTGAGTTCTAGCCAATGAAACTTGAACAAAGTATTTTTGCCACTTTCAGACCTGCCTCTAATACTTGTGCTCCACCATTACCCCCTGCTCAGGTGGCACTGGCATTGAAAATTCTTAGTGTTATTTTGGAAGCCACATGTTGAAGACTACAAAGCCTGCAAATGCCTAGTACTTGAATAACTTCATGGAAAAGAACACATACATTACAACCAGTTGCCAAGCCCAACCCCGCCCCCCTATCTCAAGATGTGCATCTAGTTGGACTGCTATGAACAAGCAATGTATGTAAATTGTGTTAACTTATAATATTTGAGGCTGTTTAGAAAAATCTCTTTAGCTTACTTATAATAAAAAAGCCTAAATATAATAATATATTCGGCCGGGTGCGTTGGCTCAAGCCTGTAATCCCAGCACTTTGGGAGGCCGAGACGGGAGGATCACGAGGTCAAGAGATTGAGACCGTCCTGGCTCACACGGTGAAACCCCATCTCTACTAAAAAAAATACAAAAAACTAGTCGGGCGAGGTGGCAGGTGCCTGTAGTCCCAGCTACTCGGGAGGCTGAGGCAGGAGAATGGCATGAACCCGGGAGGCATAGCTTGCAGTGAGCCA
>NW_016831326.1:0-1473 GCF_001698545.2 Rhinopithecus bieti | reverse complement strand
CGAGGGAAGCATCATCAGGCTTCGAATATGTTTGATCAATATGTTTGAATATATTTGACAGCAAATAGGCTTCAACCAACTGAAGACACCAGAGATTCACGGTGGCCACCTGAGGGGTTGTGCTCTTAAAAAACAAAACTTTAAATTAAAATTAAAAAATTAAAAAAGGAAGGGGTCAAGAATCCATCAGGTCTGACTGAGACGTGTATCAGTGACTAACACCCCATATGGCAAAAGTACTCCGGTGCGCTTTGGGTACTCACAGCTTCAGCAGTATTCAAAGGCGTGTGCTTCCCTAAGACTAAGCCACGGGAATAGCCCCAGCAACACTGCCAGGAGAAACGTCTAACATGGATTTGGCTAGAAATACAGTTGTCTTTAACAAATTAACACTGAATAAATCCTGACTTATTAGAGCCTGCGAGAATGACATTCTCAATGATAACGGTTATCACTACAATCTCCAAACATCTGCGATCCTGCAAGGAGGAACTGTGACAGCGCAGGCCACGTGTCCAGAATGCTTCCCAGACTGCCTGTTACAGAATAAAAGAAATGAAATCCCCCTAAGAATGTCTTCACTCACATTTAGCCAGTTGTTCCTTTGTGTGCATCTCTGTGCTAAAATGGCCATTCTTCCCCACAGCCTGAAGTCATATGCTCAAATAAATGAGACTCACATGAAGCCAGAAACGTGCAGATGCGAGGAAACCAACACAAACGAAATGGGCTGGAGAGTGTGGCCAGGAGGATGGTACTTCCCAGGAAGCAATTACTTCATCTCTGCCCATGAAGCAGGCAGTTGTCACTGTCCCCCAGGCCCACGCCAGCCACTCGAAGTAGGTTCTAACCAAACTACCTCCAACAATCAACATAAATACACCACACAATTGGCTTCTGAAAGGACACCTTGCAACCAACAAGAAACTGTAAGCACAACTTTGAAAAAGTGTGCAACTAAAAACCTTGGAAAGGGATAAACACTGCCACATTTTGACTCAAATACTGTTAGGTGGTAGCACCGCAATAATTCACTGAAACAAAAGAATGAATGAGGAATATGTTTATACAGGAATCAGAGGAAGCATGACTAATCATTTAAAGAAATAGGTCAAGAAACTGTTAGGTTCAAATGCTACCGTGAGATACTGTCAGGGCCTTAGGCAAATTCACTTCTCTTGGTCCTGTTTCTAGGTTCATCAAAAACCAGTTTTGGACTAGGGAATCTGTTGCTTCCCAAAGCCTTCCTTCTGTGATTCCAGCCCAGATTTTAGGACTGCTCTCCCACTTGGTATATGAAAGCACTTTCTATGTATAATAGCAAGAGTACATTTCTGTGTTGAATGCGGTTTGGGACCTACTCTATGAGGAAGAATATCATCATGTAACTTTAAGCATGATGATAAGGCGCACTCTAGATAAGGATATCACATAAAATGTGGCCATATACCTGTGTGTGCCTGGCAGGGAAAT
>NW_016831325.1:0-4085 GCF_001698545.2 Rhinopithecus bieti | reverse complement strand
TAATTTTCAAAAGATTTTAAAAGATGTGAATTCTCTTTTGTATGTGCAAAGACTGTTTATACCCAGTCTTAGAATTAGCATAAAATTATCTCCTCCCCTTTACCCCATTGCTTAACCTGTGGTTGTATGATTGAGTATGTAAAGCCTTCTCACTAGACAACCTCTGTGACTTCAGAGTAAAGCAGCAAAGGAACTGGCAGAGAACAAGAAGAAAATCGATGCTCTCCTGGATTGGGTAACTTCGGTAGGATCATCTGGTGGACAGCTGCTGACCAACCTTCCAGGAATGGAGCAGCTCTCAAGAGCTAGTTTGGAGAAAGGAACCTTGGACACCACTGATGGTTACATGGGGGTGAATCAAGCCCCAGAGAAACTGGACCAGCACTGTGAGAAGATGAAGGTAAGGGTGTTAGCTTATCCTCACTATGCTAGAGAAATCTCTCCTGCCCTGAGCAAGTAACCACAATCACCTTGCCCCTAAATCCAGTGAGAACCTCTCAGTTTGTGTCTTCTTTGATGTCTCAGCAGCTTTGACACTGTTGGCCACTTCCTGAAATACTTTGTCCCTTGGTTTCCATACTACTACTTTGCCCTGACCATCTTTCTTACTTTCCCCTGGCCAGCTTTTCAAATACTGATGTTTCCAGGTGTATCCTAGGCCCTCTTTTTATCTTTCAGAACATACTTTCCTTGGGCAGTCTCATCTACTCACAACACTGTAATTGCCATTTGCACTAATTAATTCTGTGTATGCATTTCCTTCTAGCCCTGATTCCTGTCCTGAGCGTCAAACCAGTATATAAATCTGTCTGCCTATTTGCAACTTGAGCCCACAAGCACATCAGCCTGAAAATGGAACTCCTGTTTCCTGTGATACTCCTCCCACAATCAAACATTCTCTTTCCTTTATTCCCACTTCATTGTCTGAACTGGACATCATCCTAGATTCCATTCTCTCTCTCAATCTCCCACGTCAAATCAGGCATCAGATCTCATGCCAATTATATTTCTTTCAAAGTCAGCTACACTTCTTCATGTTTATTGAGATATTATTGTAGTTTAGAACCACTATCTGCTTTCACTGGTATTATTATAGTAGCTTCTACTGGTCTTCTTGCCTCTTGGTTTTTACCTTCCAGTCCATTCTCCTTACTACTAAGGAGTCGTTCTAAAATGCCGTATCCTTGCTTAACCCTTTTTATGATTACCTGTTGCCCTCAAGATTACATGGTTAACTCTCCTCTCAGCCCCTACCCACTGGGATCTAGTCTACTTATTTGGCCTTATCTGTCACCTTCCTTTATACTTGAGCATCTGCTTATATTGATTCCTTTCAGTTTATTGGCTAAATTGTGCTCTCACTTTCCTCTGGGCCTTTATGTGCTCTTGGAACTTACTTGCTTCTCCATTGCATAAAGTAAGGGAGGGGCCCAGCTATTGGTTAATTTTTACTCATTCTTCAGATCTCAGCTTAGAGTTCACTTCCCCTAGGAAGCCCATATTCATCACCACTCACCAAAGTTAGGGTATATATTCCCCCATATGCTCTTCTTTCTCTCTCTCTCTCTTTTTTTTTTTTTTTTTTTTTTTTTTTTAAAGACAGAGTCTTGCTCTGTTACCCAGGCTGGAGTGCAGTAGCATGATCTCGGCTCATCGCAACCTCCATCCCCTGGAGTCAAGCGATTCTTATGTATCAGCCTCCCAAGTAGTTAGGATTACAGGCACGTGCCACCATGCCTAGCTAAGTTTTGTATTTTTAGTAGAGATGGGGTATCACTATGTTGGCCAGACTGGTCTCAAACTCCTGACCTCGGGTGATTTGCTCACCTTCCAAAGTGCTGGGATTACAGGTGCCCAGCCTATAAGCTCCTCTTACACCCTTTCCTACTTTGTAACATTTCTCATTCTATATTGTTTTGTTGTCTGTATTGCCCTCTAGATGCCAGGCTTGAAAACACACACTGTTTCTTACAGGCTTCCTGTTCTGTAACAAAACAAAACAAAAAAGCAGAAGTCACTTCTTACCGTTTATTGCTACTCATTTATTTATTCATTTAGCAATGACTGAATAGCTGCCATATGCCAGGAATTAGAAATAAGCCAGTGAGTCAACCCAGTAAACCATCTTCAAGGGCATCAACTGGCGTATACAGGCACATTCTATTGAATGATTGAAAGAAGATTACATATTTAGGACACTTACAACACAGGGATCATATATTTTAGTGGTGGCACCTTTGTAGAAAGAATATTGGCTTAGTTGGAATACTTGTGTTGAGTGGCCTGTGTGGACCATTGTCATATTTTATATTAATAGGATTTCTGCCTCTTGCATTACGCTTTTGGAAGGTCCATCATAATGTGTTCCCCAAAGCCCTGATAGTCTTATAAGAGGACAGAGCAAAAATGGTTCTGCTGTCATAGGGCGCTTCTGACACCTTTTGCTGGCAGCAGTCAACCTAACCAAGTGGTATCTCCCTTCCAGGAAGGAAACTGCCTTATGGGTAGGTGAGTTGGAGGGTGAGAATGGAGGACACCTGAGTGATATACAGACAAAGTTGTAGTACTGCTCCTGTTTCGCTAATTGAGCAAGATATATTTGTCATTCCAGCTTTCTTTTTTTTTTCCTTCTGCTTTTTTTTTTTTTACTTTTTTTTTTGTTTTGTTTTGAGACAGAGTCTCACTCTGTCACCAGGCTGGAGTGCAGTAGCACAATCTCAGCTCACTGCAACCTCCGCCTCCCGGGTTCAAGCCATTCTCCTGCCTTAGCCTCTCGAGTAGCTGGGATTACAGGCGCATACCACCATGCCAAGCTAATTTTTGTATTTTTAGTAGAGACGGAGTTCAACCATGTTGGCCAGCATGGTCTCGATCTCTTGACCTCGTGATCCACCCGCCTTGGCCTCCCAAAGTGCTGGGATTAGAGGCATGAGCCACTGCGCTCAACTGTTTTTTCTTTTGTAAAGAGATGAGGCCTCACTTTGCCACCCAGGCTGAAGTGCAGTGGTACGATCATAGCTCACTGTAACCTTCAAGTCCTGGGCTCCAGTAATCCTCTCAAGTAGCTAGGACTACAGGTGTGCACTCACCATGCCTCATTCATTTTTTTTTTTTTTTTTCTAAGAGACAGTTTTGCTATGTTGTTGCTCAGGCTGGTCTCAAAAACCTAGCTTCAACCTCCTAGTCACTCAGCTTTCTTGAAATGATGTGGGAAGCTGAGGCGATCAGGTTGCTGTTGATACAGGCTAAAAGTAGACGATGCTCAGTAGTCCTTCTCTAAGTAGTGGCATAAACAGTATAGGTAGTCAGGAATACTGACAACTCCCACTGTCTTCTAGACTCGGGAAGAACATCTTATGTTTCAAAACAGAAACTCACAGCTCTCCTCAAAGAACTCATATTCCGTTGGAATAGAAAGAAGGTCTGTGTATAAGCACATAGACAAAGTACATACAAATAGAAAGTACCAATTACTTATTATTACCCAGAAATACAGTTTACTCTCTAATTATCGAATTAATTTTCCATGGCCTTTCCTAGTAGGGACAGTCTTCATGGACACATGAGTGACAGTTAAGAACTTGCATTTTTTTTTTTTGAGATGGAGTCTCAGTCCGATGCCGGGCTGGAGTGCAGTGGCATGATATCGGCTCACTGCAACCTCTGCCTCCCAAATTCAAGCAATTCTCCTGCCTCAGCCTCCCAAGTAGCTGGGATTACAGGCACATGCCACCATGCCCAGCTAATTTTTGTATTTTTAGTAGAGACGGAGTTTCACCATGTTGGCCAGCATGGTCTCGATCTCTTGACCTCGTGATCCACCCGCCTTGGCCTCCCAAAGTTCTGGGATTACAGGCATGAGCCACCGTGCCTGGCCAAACTTGCAATTTTTATATTGTCGTATGTATGATTTATTCAGCTACCCTTCCACTAATGTAGATGATTATTAGTTGTCCATTTGTATAGTTTAGCTAAGAGAGTCAGGTTTGAGTTGCAGTTCTGTTCCTTAACAAACTGCATGACCTTAGTCAAGATATATAACGTCTTTTTGGTATTCAGTTAATCCTTTTTTTTTCTTTTTTTTT
>NW_016831324.1:0-605 GCF_001698545.2 Rhinopithecus bieti | reverse complement strand
TTCCTTTTCACCATGGGCCCCTATGGGCTCCCAAATATCACTTTGAGATTCCACGAAAATAGTGTTAGCAAACTGCTTCCTGAGGTCCAAGTTGTATCTCTGTGAGATGAATGCACAGATCAGAAAGAAGTTTCTCAGAAAGCTTCTTTCACGTTTTGAACTGATGATATTTCCTTTATCAGCATAGGCCTCAATGCAATCCAAAGAAGCCCTTCTCAGGTTCCTCAAAGACAGTGTTAATGGACTGCTCCACGAAACATAAGTGTAACTCTGTGAGATGAATTCACACATCACCAAGAAGTTTCTAAGCAAAGCTTCCTTCAACTTTTCATCTGAGGATATTTCCTTTGTCACCATAAGCTTCATTGGGCTCAGAAGTATTTAATTGCAGATTTCCAGAAACTGTGTTAGCAAACTGATAACTGAAGAGAAACGTGTAACTCTGTGAGTTGCATTCACACATGGCAATGCAGTTTCTCAGAAGGCTTCTTTCCAGTTTTGATCTGAGGATATTTCCTTTTTCAAAATAGCTCTCAATGAGCTCACAAATATCACTTAGCAGACTCCACAGACAACAGTGTTAGCAAACTGTTTCAAGAAGGGAA
>NW_016831323.1:0-1249 GCF_001698545.2 Rhinopithecus bieti | reverse complement strand
ATGCAATGGAATGGAACAGGGAACGCAATGGAATGGAATGGAATGAAATATGGAATGGAATATGGAAAGGAATGGAATAGAATATGGAACGGAATTTAACGGAATGGAATATGGAATGGAATAGAATGGAATGGAATATGGAATGGAAAGGATTATGGAATGGAATAGAATACGAAATGGAGTGGAATGTCGAATGGAATGGAATATGGAATGTAATATAATAGAATGGAATGGAATGTGGAATGGAATTGAATGGAATAGAATGGAATGGAATGGAATATGGAATCAAATGGAATGGAATGGAATATGGAATGGAATCGAAAATGGAACAGAATGTAATGGAACGGATTGGAATGGAATGGAATGTAACATGGAGTGTAATACAAAGAATATGGAGTGGAATGAAATGTGGAATGGAATGGAATGGAATATGGAATCTATTGGAATGGTATGGAATGGAATATGGAATGGAATGGAATGGAATATGGAACAGAATGGAATGGAATGGAATATGGAATGGAATGGAATGGAATACTGAATGGAATGGAATATGGAACGGAATGGAACAGGGAATGGAATTTAATATGGATTGGAATGAAATAGATTGAAATGGGATGGAATATGGAATGGAATGGAATGGATTATGGAATGGAATAGAGTGGAATTGAATGGAATGGAATGGAATATGGAATTGAACGGAATGGAATATGGAATGGAAAGGAATGGAATATGGATTTTAATGGAATATGGAATGGAATGGAATAGAATGGTATATGGAATGGAATGTAATATGGAATGGAATGGAATGTGGAATGAAATGGAATATGGAATGGAATGGAATAAAATGGAATGGAATGGAATATGGAAGGGAATGGTAAATAATATGGAATGGATTGGAATATGGAATGGAATGGAATGGAATATGGAATGGATTGGAATATGGAATGGAATGGAATGGAATATGGAAAAGAATTGAATATGAAACGGAATGCAAATGGAATATGGAATGGAATGGAATGGAGTGGAATGGAATAGAATGGAATGGAATATGGAATGTAATAGAATGGAATGTGGAATGGAATAGAATTGAATGTGGAACGGAATAGAATATGGAATGGAATGGAATGGAATGGAATGGAATGGAATGAAATATGGAATGGAATATGGAATGGAATAGAATGGAATATGGAATGGAAAGAAATATGGAATGGAATAGAATACGAAATGGAGTGGAATGTCGAATAGAATG
>NW_016831322.1:0-566 GCF_001698545.2 Rhinopithecus bieti | reverse complement strand
TCTATCTATTATATCTATTATGTCGATATTTCATACCACTATTATATCTATTATTTCTATTATGTCTATATGTTATACCAATATCTATTATATATATTATGTGTATATTTTATACCTATGTCTATTATGTCTATATTTTATACCTATATCTATTTTATCTTTGATGTCTATATTTTATACCTATATCTATTATATCTATTATGTCTATATTTTATACTTATAACTCTCATATCTATTATGTCTATATTTTATACCTATATTTACTATGTCTATATTTTATGCCTATATCAGTTATACCTATCATGTCTATATTTTATACCTATATCTATTATATCTATTATATCTAATATGTCTATATTTTATACCTATATGTATTATGCCTATAATTCATACCTATAACTATTATATCTATTATGAGTATATTTTATACCTATGTTTATTATATCTATTATGTCTAAATTTTATACCTATGTCTATTATATTTATGTTACACCTATATGTATTATATCGATATTTTATAGCTATGTCTATCATATCTATTATGTCTATATTTTATACCTATATCT
>NW_016831321.1:0-305 GCF_001698545.2 Rhinopithecus bieti | reverse complement strand
AAATCTGCCAACCTTTTTGCTTAGTCCATATCCCTCCTTGAAGGTTAAAAATATATATATATATCTCTCTTAAATAAGGTATTTGTAAAAGTAGACCCTTAGGTAAAGTAGGTTTGCTCCTTTTTAAGATTTATCCATGCTGAGTCCAGGCATAGAGAATTTTTTTGAGTCCAGGCATAGAGAATATTTCTTAATGGACTCCACCCTGAAATCAACAATTATAGCTAAGAAACAATAGCTACGTTAAAAGACCACCTTTGAGAGAGAGGAAAAGTGTGACTAGAAGGCAAGACTAACTTGCAGCT
>NW_016831320.1:0-1470 GCF_001698545.2 Rhinopithecus bieti | reverse complement strand
AGCCCCACAGCTCGATGGTGACGGTCTGTGTGGGCAGCGCCTCAACGTGCCAGGTCAGGCTGAGGTTGCCTGAGGTGTTGGCGGTGCCATAGTATTGCCAACGCGTCTCGTTCACTAACTCGCTCTTTTCCATCATTGACACTTTGTTGGGGTGCACTGGGCAGGGGAGGTGAGGGGTGAGTGAAGGCCTGGGCCCAGAGTGTGCAGGGAGGAGGCCCTAAGGCTTCAAGGGCTGTGGGAGCCCCCAGGGCAATGCATGGCAGCAGCTGCATGATGATCTCTCCGGCCCTCACGGCAGAAAAGGACACTGAGGCCGCAGAGGCAGGGGCCTGCACTCCCTCCACTGCCCACGCCTCTAGCCTCCACGCGGCTTCTCCCCTGCCCTGGCGTGGCGGAGCTCAGTGGATAGGCACCGGCCCACCTCTCTAGGGACTCCTGCAGCTCCCACTCACTCTGGGCTGGGATTGCTGTCTGGATGCCAGGGAGTGGAAAGGAGCTGAAGAACTCTCGCAGGCGGGCAGGCCTCCTAAGGGACTGGTTCAGCCAGAGTGGCAGGGCACGGGCGGGCCAAGTCTTGGTGTGCATAGATTAGCACTGGGGAAAGTCCCCGTGGGGGCAGGCTGTGGGCAGGGAGGAGGGCTGAGGGCTCACCAGCCAGCCAGGTGCCCGCGCGAGGGAAGGAGTGGCCGTTGTCCAGTGAGACGGTGAAGGGGACGTGGCCGCTCTCATAGAGCAGGGGTGACACACAGTGCACTTGCCCGGAGGAGTCCACATGGCCGAGGGTCTGGATGCTCTCCTTAAATCTACGGGCATGGTGGTGGTAGGAGGGGCTGGGCCATGGCAGGCTGAGCCTCTCGACAGTCCGGGCCCCCGACCTCCCTGGGGAACCCAGCCAGCCAGCTGTCCCTGTGGCCTCCTGCCTGTCCTGGGTCCAAGGGGCTCCACTCAGCCAGCCGGTAGGTCTGAGCCCTCAGCACGCACGGGGATAGGGGTGTGGGGCCCTGGTGCCCGGCCTCCTGGGCCTCCCAACCTGCAGATCACACTGGTGTCTGTGGGGCTGGACATCTTGAAGTGCTGCACCACAAAGTCCTTGCCGCCCATCGTGGAGCCTGAGTAGGGCAAGATCTCCAGGCAGAAGTCCCGGAAATCTAAGCAGCAGGTGCCAAGGCCGGAGCACGTCGGGTGGCAGGAACACGGCCCGTCCAGGGCGCCACAGCGCATGGAGCAGCTGTCTTGGGCATCTGGAGGAGAGGATGCTGAGGGCCTGGGCCGGCGGGTGCTGGACTGGCTGCCCAATGTGCAAGGCCTGTCTCTGTTCCTCCCACAGCCCATTGGACAGCAGAATCCCAGGAGAACGCTGGCCGGGAGCTGCACTGGCCACCATGTGGACATGGTAGAAAGACACAGGGCCCGTGGGGATGGGATGAATCTTAGCACAGACCATCTGGCTGTTGCCCTGATGGGCTAGAA
>NW_016831319.1:0-248 GCF_001698545.2 Rhinopithecus bieti | reverse complement strand
TTTAATACCTATATCTATTATATCGATTATGTCTATATATTATAGCTATATCTATTATGTCTATATTTCATACATATATCTATTATATCTATTATGTCTATATTTTATCCCTCTATCTATTATGTCTATAATTTATAACTCTATCAATTATATCTATTATGTCTATATTTTATACCTATATATATTAAGTCTGTATTTTATAAATATATTTATTATATCTATTATGTCCATACTTTATACCTACATCT
>NW_016831318.1:0-249 GCF_001698545.2 Rhinopithecus bieti | reverse complement strand
ATCCTGTGGGAAAAAGAAAGAGATCAGCCTGTTACTGTGTCTATATAGAAAGAAGTAGACATAAGAGACCCCATTTAGTTCTGTATTTGAAATACTGTTAATCTGTGACCCTACCCCCAACTTTGTCCTTGCAAGAGACATGTGGTGTGGTGACTTAAGGTTAAAAGGATATTGGGCTGTGCAGGATGTGTCTTTGTTAAACAAGTACCTGAAGGAAGCTTGATGGTTAAAATCCTGCCCCTCCCTGGG
>NW_016831317.1:0-3198 GCF_001698545.2 Rhinopithecus bieti | reverse complement strand
GCACTTCTCAGTCATTGCTTCCTTCCCATTGACTTCCCACTTTATTGTTTAAGTGCATTTCATCTTTAAATCAATATGGAAAAATTAAACCCGAGAGCTTATTAAATGTTTAAAGCAATTTCACATAGGCTAACCCTAGTTTAGAATTGTCTATATCCATGATATATGAATAGATTAGTTTTTTCCCCAGTCCCTATGCCACTTGGAAAATGGACAGACTTGGGCTGATTAAGTAATGAAGATTATAGAATGTTTTCCTGAACTCCTATCATTTAAATTGAGAAATAATCTATTTCTACACACAATTATGTATATAGATAACCCCATTTGGTGTAAGAGCTTTTCATAAGTAAAAAAATTAGAATGCACCAAATAATTGGTCAAGAGAAAGAAAAACAAATAGCAGCAAGTGACCCTGTAAATCTTTCTGAAGTTGAACTTTTCTTTCTTCTTTCTAAGAACTGTGGGAAGACAGCGACCATCTTCCAGACCCCAAAAAGGTAGATCCACTGACAGTTCATACTGCGCACCTGGAAAAGCTGCAGGCACTCAACATCAGACCATGAAAGCAGCCACAAGGGCTGGAACTCTAGTTGTAATATACCTGCCTCGTTCTTAAGTCTTTGTATATTGTGCTGTAACTATTCTATATGTACTTTTGATGCTCTGTCACTGTGTGGTGGAGAGGAATGCACATTTCTAACCCAAGTTCTATTCTTTTATAGTTATTTGTACTGTAATTATGATATAATGGTTTCTGGAACAAGTTCTGTATTGGTTTTGTATTCTTATTAAGTGTCTGTAACAACAGAAACACTATGCTTTTTTTTTTTCTCACATAATTTATCTGGAGCAGGTAAGCCACAAATCCAAAAGGCTTGTTGGATCACTAAACTGAGGCACATTTCTGATGTCCAATTTGCAATTAAGTTGGTGATTTTTTTCATCATGGACCTACAACACTCTTGGTCTTCTTTTATTTCAATGGTAATTACTTCTGAGTTCCTTGCTTTTGTACTTTTTGTGTCATTATAAAATTCTCCTGGTCAATGTTAAAAGCATGTTCTGTGCCTGGTTTGTTACTATTTTCACAGTATACTTTATTTTCATTTAAATAAAAATTAGAAGATGACTGGCAAGCAAATTCTGGAGACCAAGAGTATAAATGAGATCAAAAGACATTTATGAGGCGGCACTATTTTTAAACAGGAAATATTAGGAATACATATTAGATGAACACTCCAGATACATCTTTTCCTGACAATCAGGTGCATTATTTGTCAAATTTGAGGGTATTTTCTTTAAGTTTGCTATTCCTGTAGTTATCATGGAGTGGCTCTTCCTAAAAACAAGGCAGTAGTTTTGTATTCTTCACAAATTTCACCCAAATTCTGCTTTAACTCAATTTTGATGAGTTTTAAAGTTTTTTTCCACCACATTTTCCTCATACTTTTGCACATAAGGGAGTCCTGCATATACAGATGTATGCTATTACAATACTTGTTCACTTCTGTTTGCTGAGACATTTTTTGCAGATGTGAAAGTGGAAGATTATGAGTTTTGTTTGTCAGATGTCTTTTCTGTCAGGGTATATGCTTTAAGGACAACTTTGTCTTTAAATAATGAAGTATGAAAAAATGAAAATTTAACTGTTAAATTTCTTAATATATGTTTACCTAATCCCAAATCACTTTCTTGTAACCAAAAAGTGAAAATAGTTTGCATAAGCCTAAAATATAGAAAACAAACCATCAAACTTCACTTTGACAGTGCTTGCAGTAACATTAATTCATTGTGTGACAGATTTACCAAAAATGAAATAAGAGATTATTTTTAGTAATACAAAGTCATCTTCACTTAACAAGATTTTCTCTCACTGTGCTGGAAATAGTGATAGCCAACAGTGGACATTTGAGTGTTTTTTCAAAGATGACTAACTGGTGAGAAGGCAAACTTTAAATTATTAGGAGTCAAAATCAACAGCAATCAAAAGAAAAGCAAATTCTTACATTTTAATTCAAATTATATACTGTAAAATAATAGTGTTATATAGCTATATAAACTATACGCTTAAGTCAAGTTCTAATAAATTTTCAGGCCTACGAATGGCAGTTGATTTAAAATATTTAAAAATATTTGCAGATTTCCTATGTTGAAATAAGTTGGGAACATTATTGCTTGAACCCAAACACCAAAAGTGCCATTTTGCAAGGTCTGATTCTCTTGATAGGTAGTTGGGTTGATTTTATGACCCCATTCTACCCTGAACATAGATATTGAAATTAGTAAGCGATCACAATGGAGTATGCATGTTTAATCTTGGTATTAGTCATAAGTAATATCAAATGCAAATTTTGGACCACTGGCAATGATTACTCCTTTAACAGGAATCCAACTCAGCAGCCATCACTGTTAAATTATTCATAATTTTTTATTGCTTAAAATTATAATTCAATATTTGATATTACCTTCTTTATTATATTAGGTTATAAAAACGGAACAGCAAACAATACTCAGGAACTTTTTGCCTTAGTTCCAAGATTAATATTAGCTGTAAATCACTGTACATTCTTAGAACACTTTAAGTTTTAGAAACAGTTAAAATGTTTTTAAAATTAACTATTAAATTATATTCAATTGATTCTAAAAGGCTAGTCCAAAAGTAATTTCATTTGGATTATGCTACATTACCAAAGAAAACCAGAAATTTGAAATTAAATTTTGACATACCTGTGGCTGGCTACTTTCACATCCTTCAAGGCTCTCTTGCTCTCCCTCTGATGTCATTTCTAAGTCTTGTCCTGCTCACAAATCCTTATATTTAGTTAAAATGAACTACTTAGAACAATTAGATAAAAACTTTAGTCTTTATAAAAATGAAAATAACATATTTTTCTTGTATAAATTGAGAATTTTAATGAAGCTTAATCTTTAGTGATATATCTACTTCTTAAGAATTACTTCTAGTTCTCCAAAACTTCAACAAACTACTTGGTAAGACACCAGATGTCACCAGATTCAAGCCATAGACCAACACCTCAAAGATTCGCTCACAAATTAATCCACCCAAATATAAATGAATGAAACTATCAGAAAAACAAAATTTGAAAATCCAGTATTAACAGATAAACTAACACTATATATTGTTCTTTACTTCCTAACATTACCTTTTTAATAACACACTAAGCCTGCTTCTCA
>NW_016831316.1:0-3215 GCF_001698545.2 Rhinopithecus bieti | reverse complement strand
AATTTTTTGTTTATTGGTATCTTCTGTAAACTTTTAGCCTCTTCAGAGGTAGAGAGAATATTTTTATTTGTGCTTGATTATTTTATTATGCATAATTTTAGTGTACAAATATGTTTTTATTATAGTTTTATTACATATATGCAAACAATTTTAAATTAATCATTTTAGTTTACCAGTGTCCTCATGAAAATGAAAACAAGCAAATATAAGTGATTATCACTATTCCAAAAGCACTGCTTTAATTTATAGTTTTTTTCATAATAAACTCCCCAATTGTATATATGCATTCTTTCAATCCAGTTATTCATCAAGCATAATCTGAATATCTATTATATAGCAGACACAATCCACCATCTCTCAGGACTCTTCCACCCTTAACAACTTCATGTTTAGCTGCCCAGCCTGAGCAAGCTGAGAGATTTAAAAAGGAAGCATTAGGACTGAATCCCAATTGGATCTTTTATTCCTTTCTTTTTTTTTTTTTGAAACAAAAGCAATTCAGAAGTTAGAAAATAGTAAAAGATAACCTTTAACTGCCCTTTCAAAACTTATGGCAGTCTCAAATTTACTATTAATCATTGCAAATACCTAATTTACATAACATTCTATAAGTATTGAAAACATAAGCCATACCTATTCATTTGAATCCTGAGTTTTCTTTGGATTATTTTTTTTGAAAATTGAAGTAAGAATTACTTTGCTTTAAAATTTGTTGTTTTATTTTGCCTTCTTTTCCACAGTACTTTATTTAGGTGCCAATTATATGAGTAGACTGCCTGTTCTATGTACTTAATGTAAGGCATCATGGATTGGGTGATGCCACATTATATATCAATAAGATAATGTTTAAAATGTTGCCAGTTATAATTGTAATAAATAATTGTAAACAGTATCCCAATGTCAGGAGATGCTACTATATAAGAGAATAGTGAGAAAATGAGCATCTGAGAATGACTGAAATACAATGATACATCTAATCTTTAATAGATACCTCAATGTAGATATGATTGTATCATTTTACTTAATTAAAATGTCTTTATAAGAAGTGATATCTAAAAATTATTGAGCTGTTATTTGTGTTAGAAAGTGTTCTAAATGCTGTACATAGATTCTCTTGTAAGCATCACAGCAGTGTTCTGTGGAATAGCTACTATGCTCTTATATATTTTATTGATAAGGAAATTGAAGCAAAGAAAGGCTAAATAATAGCTAAGTGACAGAGCTTAAAGTAAATTTTAAGCCCCAATTAAACTGAATCCAAAAGTCAAACTTTTTCTGTTAAATAGCCTGCTCTTTCATTAATGTGGTGAGTAATAAGCGCTAACAAAGGTTGTACTTTCTTCACAAGAAAATTAAATATTTGTTTTGAAGACAGAGAAATAACATGCTAATTAATGCTTACAGTTACCTGTTTTAAAAAGTCCTCTCACTCTCACAAGACTGCCCTACATTTGGCCTGTGCCACTGGCCAACTGAAAGTCATATCTCTCCTGGTGTCCAGAAGATGTGAGCTTAAACTCTATGACCGTGAATGCAGGACACCTCTGATCAAGGTATATAGTAGCAGACTCTTTGAGCATGAGGTGGATTTGGTTTAATTACATAGAATAAAATGAACTTATCTCATTGGATACCACTATATAACTAGTTAGTAAATCATATGGAGTGTTTGTTTTGATTTTTCAGTATTTGTATGTTTCTTGGTCTAATACTGACAGGCAGTACAACTGAGGCAGGAGGCTTGTGCAGCTATTCTACTGAAAAATCGTGCTGATCCAAATATTATGGATTTCTATGGAAGGACTGCTGTACACTATGCTGTGTATAATGAAGATACATCCATGATAGAAAAACTTCTTTTTTTTGGTGCAGATATTGAAGAATGCAGCAAGGTATAGATCAACCAATGTTATTTTCAAACTATCTGAAATGCATTTATTTTAACAATGACACATGTAAGGGTCAATTTTTCATATTTGGAAGCTCAAACCTTCCTTGAATGAAAATATTTTGAAATGCCTTACCTGTCTAACTTTAAATATTGGAACTTTTAAAGAAGCATTATAGAGTACAACTTTTCTTCATGCACTTATGGTAAATAATTATAAAAACAAATGAATTACAATAAATTTATAATTCATGACCACTGAATTTGGAAAAGGGAATAGTTAAGTATTTTTCCACTAAATTACTTTTTTTCTAATCAGTGTGAAGTGACACAAGAAAGTAAAATTTTCCCTTCTAAATAGACTTTATTTTAAATTTCAAAGAAAATTAAAGCATTTCACAATAAATGTACTTCTTGCTGCTGTTGACAAGTGTTGTATGTGAAGGTGATTTCATTTGAAAGTGATCCCTCTGTGGAAAGGCTTAAGAGCGAGAAATGAAGAAAAGGAGAGCAATCAGAAATGCACAAGCTAATTTGGAAATTAGGTAATGAGGGAAAATACTGTGGAGAGGGTTTTTGTGTGTTTTGTGGTTTGTTTTCTATTTATATGTTTAGACAAGGATCTCTTCAGTTTTGGGGATAATTATTCTTACTTTGGGCAAGAGTTTGTGAATTATAAAATTGCCTAGGAATCAGTTTTGGTAGGACTCTGAGGAAAGCAGGTTGGCAGTGAATAGAGGCGATGAAGTGGCACACAGTTCAGCAGAGAGAAGAACACAGAATTAATGGACATGATTCAATTCTGGCAGAAACAGCCACTTAGATAAGCATCGAAACTCTACTCTCAAGTCCAGAATGTCTTGATGGGCAGGTGGGAGATAAGGAGCTTATAAATAGTAAAATCAAGTTGGATTTTGAGTTTACTAGTCACTTCTCTACCCCTACCCAGGAAAAGTAAATGGAGTTTTCAGTGAACGGCTCTATCTTTTGCTCTTTCCTCTTTTTGGCCAAATCCCAAATGATAAAGGGCATTTGCCATGTGGGTGAGAGATGAGACAGAAGTGATTATCAACTGTGCTAGTCTGCAGTTAGAATTGTGCATGACAGTAACCTGGGGAAATTAAAAGCAAATCTCTAAGTCTAGGGTAACCCCTGAAGATTTTAATATAGTAAATCTAATATTTACTATTAAATATTACTGGACATGTATGTTGTAAAATATTTCCCTGAAGCTGGGCATGGTGGTGCCTCTAGCCAGAGCCACAGAATAAGACACTGTCTCTAACAACAACAACAACAACAAATTTCTTGAGACACTGATAGGCTG
>NW_016831315.1:0-2781 GCF_001698545.2 Rhinopithecus bieti | reverse complement strand
CCAAAGGATTATAAATCATTCTACTATAAAGACACATGCACAGTGGCACTATTCACAATACCAAAGACTTGGAACCACCCAAATGTCCATCAATAATAGACTGGATAAAGAAAATGTGGCACATATATACTATGGAATACTATGCAGCCATTAAAAAGGATGAATTTATGTCCTTTGCCAGGGACATGGATGAATCTGGAAACCATCATTCTCAGCAAACTGTCACAAGAGCAGAAAACCAAACACCACATGTTCTCACTCATAGGTGGGAGTTGAACAATGAGAACACGTGGACATATGTAGAGGAACATCACACACCAGGGCCTGTTAGGGGGTAAGGGGCTAGGGGAGGGATAACATTAGGAGAAATACGTAATGTAAATGACAGGTTGGGGGGGTGCAGCAAACCACCATGGCATGTGTACACCTATGTAACAAAACTTCACGTTCTGCACATGTACCCCAGAACTTAAAGTATAATTTTAAAAAGTGCAACTTCCTGACTTTGACATTACGCATAGTTATTCCATCTAAAGTCTGAAAAGTGGAGTTGGGGGAGGGGCCATTAAGAATAATTCTCAATTATTTCTTGGCAGATAAACCAACTTTTCCAAAGAGTCTGAAAATTGCTTGATCTCTTTTTTAAGCAACAAGCGATACAATCTCTGTGATCCCATCATTACTGTTCATTTCTTCCAGGAGAGGAATAACACACTTCTGCCTTTAATTGTTAAATTATCCCCATTTCTGAATTAGAGTGAAATATAATCTAATATGATTTTACGATGATAAATTTAGAGTCATTTTCTCCCAGGTACTGCTGGGCTATGATAAAATGAGATCTGAATTACATCAAAATAATTTAATTATTCCAAGAGAAGGGGTGACTGTCAGAATTCTTTAAGTGGGTGCGTAATTTAGATAACCTAGATGCAGATAAACTGAATAAAGCATTTAACTCAGCACATTAATATTTTAACGTGATCATCCTGAACAGTTCGGGCATCACAGGTTCCTACAATACACATTTGCTGTGTATCTGGGAGAGTTACATTTCCAACTGGGAGGATGTGGGAGGCTAATGAATATACAAATGCTAGCAACAACTCTCTCCCATCCTCTGTGAGGGTAAGCTGCCTTCCCATGTAATTTGCCACTGACAACATCATCATGGTACTCACTGTGCCCTCAAGTGAGTGAAGACTGTTCTGAATGCCAGTACCAACCACAGAGCCCGACACCTAGTAGGTTCTCAGAGATCTATCAAGTCCATAAAGCCATGAATAAATGACAGAGATTATATTTCTGCACTTGCCTAGAATAAGATCAGAAGTCTGATCTTATTCTCCTTACAAGACACATAAAAACGTTCTTTAGGAGGTGTGGTGGCCAGCCAAGCCTCTTATTCCACAGGAGGGGCACTTACACTATGTCATACCTAACACTTTACCAAGGGTGGTGGTTTGGATTTTCAGTCCTTGACATAGAGTCAGTAAATCATGAGAAATAGAGAAAATCATCAGGGCAGGGACAGTGTCTCAGGGAAGGGACAGCTCTGAAGAAGAGGGCAGAGAGATGAGAAGAGAAAAGCAGACTCATGTCACAGAACCAGGCCCCCCCAAGCAGAGGTGAGACCTCACACCCCTCTGAAGGCCATCCGTAAAGGTTCAGTTTAACAGGGCGGGGAAGCATATCATTTTCAAGAAACTCCAATCAAAAAAGGTTTGGGGTTTTTAATTTTGACATTTGAGGGGAAAAACTTCAATGATCTGAAATGCCACATTCCCCAACTATGCCAAACAAGGTACACTGCAACAGTAGTCAAAGTAGTGACTGCATTGTTTTAGAGTTGTTGAATGACTAACTCTTAGTGGTACTAAGTTTCCCTTAAGACTATTTAACTTTTGGGATCCATGTTGCCTCATTTCAATAATTATCTAATTACCTAAATAACTTCTTCAAATCCTCCTTCATCCTAGCTCTCTAGGGCTCTAGATCTCTTATAGCCACTGCAGATAGGGAAATAAGAACTTCCCAGCACTTGAGAATAGATGAGCTGGCTGAAAACCTGTGTGGTGAGGGAAACTTCGTTTAAAAGGAAAAGGAGAGACACATAGAACAACATATTTAGGCTCCATCCACATCACCTCGGGCTGCAGCTGGCTCTGTGCTTACAGTCAATCACTTCCATGGGTGGCCTCTGCCACAAAACACTACAACACTCTGCTCCTATCAATGGTGGACAGAAAAATCCCAAAGCCCAGCAAGTTCAACGTCCAGAGAGTCAGGGTGGCAAATGCTCCAAACTAACCCTCACATCTGGGCACACTGCAGACCCAATAGGGAGCAGTAACGCGGAGACGGCAACAACATCAGACAAGGGACCCAGGGACCACGGTCCTGCCCTGTCTTCACACCATCTAGCTGTGTAACCTTGAACAAATCTACTGCCCCTCTCTGGGCCTCTCTTCTACAAGATCTCGTAAGTGGGAGTCCTACTTTCCATTTGCATTCCACTGGCCTCACAATAGAACGGAGGTTTCTGTGTCACTAACGGACACCTCCTCTGCCTAGCCCCTTCTCGCGTCTTGTTCCTCTTCCCCATCCCACCCCGCCAGCAAAGGGGTTAGTTGTCCTCAGGAGTTGGACTACGCGTGGCAGCTCTACCTCGGTGAGGGGCGTGCCTGTGTCACCAGCACAGGGACAAATACCTGTCCAACGGTGATGGGAACAGTTAAGTGTCAGTACGTATAAGGGCCCAATACATGTTCAAAACATGCC
>NW_016831314.1:0-246 GCF_001698545.2 Rhinopithecus bieti | reverse complement strand
TCCACTGGAAATAAAATCTAGACCAGCACCCTCCTCTAGAAATAAAATCTAGACCAGCACCATCCACTGGAAATAAAATCTAGACCAGCACCATCCACTGGAATAAAATCTAGACCAGCACCATCCACTGGAAATAAAATCTAGACCAGCACCCTCCTCTGCAAGTAAATTCTAGACCAGCACCATCCACTGGAAATAAAATCTAGACCAGCACCATCCACTGGAATAAAATCTAGACCAGCACCA
>NW_016831313.1:0-605 GCF_001698545.2 Rhinopithecus bieti | reverse complement strand
CCCATCTTTGTGGTTTTATCTGCCTCTGGTCTTTGATGTTGGTGTCGTACTGATGGGGTTTTGGTGTAGGTGTCCTTCCTGTTTGATAGTTTTCCTTCTGACAGTCAGGACCCTCAGCTGTAGGTCTGTTGGAGATTGCTTGAGGTCCACTCCAGACCCTGTTTGCCTGGGTATCAGCAGCAGAGGTTGCAGAAGATAGAATATTGCTGAACAGCGAGTGTACCTGTCTGATTCTTACTTTGGAAGCTTCCTCTCAGGGGTGTACTCCACCCTGTGAGGTGTGGGGTGTCAGACTGCCCCTAGTGGGGATGTCTCCCAGTTAGGCTACTCAGGGGTCAGGGACCCACTTGAGCAGGCAGTCTGTCCGTTCTCAGATCTCAACCTCCATGTTGGGAGATCCACTGCTCTCTTCAAAGCTGTCAGACAGAGTCGGGTTTCTGCTGCTTTTTTTGTTGTTGTTGTTTAGCTGTGCCCTGTCCCCAGAGGTGGAGTCTACAGAGACAGGCAGGTTTCCTTGAGCTGCTGTGAGCTCCACCCCGTTCGAGCTTCCCAGCGGCTTTGTTTACCTACTTAAGCCTCAGCAATGGCGGGTGCCCCTCTCCCAG
>NW_016831312.1:0-1661 GCF_001698545.2 Rhinopithecus bieti | reverse complement strand
ACCTGCCTTGGCCTCCCAAAGTTCTGGGATTACAGGCGTAAGCCACCACAGTCAGCCCACAATTCATCTTTTGATGCCTCTAATGAAGTCCACCTTTAAATGATGGCCAAATATCAAGTCTAAAACCCAGGTACATTGCATGAAGTTAAACTGGGCACATAAGGAATCAAATAAAATATACGACATCTCATGACTATTTCTAACATTTCCTAAAGATGATTATTTTGATCAGCTAGAGACTGGTACATGTAATAACACTAAAAATTCACTGCATAACCAAAGGCTTTCACAGCTCTTTATTGTTTTATTTATTTTTGGAGCCAGGGTCTTGCTCTGTTGCCCAGGCTGGAGTGCAGTGGCGCGATCTTGGCTCACTGCAACCTCCATCTCCTGGGTTCAAGCCATTCTTATGTCTCAGCCTCCCAAGTAGCTGGCATTACAGGCATGCCCCACTATGCCCAGCTAGTTTTTGTATTTTTAGTAGAGACAGGGTTTTTGCTATGTTGCCCAGGCTGGTCTTGAACTACTGAGCTCAGGTGATCTGCCCACCTTGGCCTCCCAAAGTACTAGTATTACAGGTGTTAGCCACCATGCCTGGCCTCGCAACTCTTGAGACATCACATCAGGGTGCACGTGTGCATGCATTCACATGCCAGAGATTTCCTATACACTGGAAATGAGAGCCCTCTCCTCCACATCTGTCCAGCTGTGGTAGAGCTTCCCAAAGTCCATAATGCAGGGTTTCAGCTCTCCACTAACTATGCTGTTGAATGACTTCCTATAAAAACAAGGTCACACACCACTAAGGGTAAAAGCAAGTGTATCTCCTGGGGAGGCAATCACTGATCATTAATATCACTTTTATCAGGCCAGGTGTGGTGGTTCATGCCTGTAATCCCAGCACTTTAGGAGGCTGAGGCAGGTGGATCACGAGGTCAGGAGATGAGACCATCCTGGCTAATATGGTGAGACCCCGTCTCTACTAAAAATACAAAAAATTATCCAGGCATGGTGGCAGGCATCTGTATCCCAGTTACTCAGGAGGCTGAGGCAGGAGAATGGCGTGAACCCCAGAGGCAGAGCTTGCAGTGAGCCGAGATTGTGCCACTGCACTCCAGCCTGGGCAACAGAGCGAGACTGTCTTAAAAAAAAAAAAAAATCACTTTTATCTATGGTCACTGTGAGTCAAAGACAAACATGAGGATCACATTCTCCAGTCTCCAACCTAGACTGTCCAGAACCCAGCTCCTCTTAGGAACAGTACATGGATAATTACTTTCAAAATGTCTTGAATGGAGAGAAGATGAAGAGAGAAGAGAAAACCTTTTTACTCTCTGTACTTCTGTATCTTTTGGATGGTACAAGTATTAATACATATGTATTGTGTATTATTTGTGTAATTTTAAAAGGAAAAATAGACTATTAAACAAAAATCTCTTGTTCTCAAACCTTTGTGATAGAATGAGTCAGTATCCCCAGAGTAATGAGAAAATTGCACTTGCTTCATAATGTTTCAATTACCAGATAAGGAATGCCTATTACCTAATTACTTAAGAAGGAATACAGCTGATCAAATAAATGAATTTATAAACATTTGGGTATTTACAAGGTACCAAGCAGCATGCCATCCTAGACTCTCTCCCCTTCTCAGGACACTCACT
>NW_016831311.1:0-790 GCF_001698545.2 Rhinopithecus bieti | reverse complement strand
TATCCTCAGATAAAAACTAGAAGGAAGCTTTCTGAGAAATTGCTTTGTGATGTGTGAATTCATCACAAAGAGATTCACGTTTCCCTTCTTGTAGCAGTTTGCTAACACTGTTGTCATGTAATCTGGAAAGTGATATTTGGGAGCTCATTGAGGGTTAAGGTAAAAAAGGAAATATCCTCAGATAAAAACTGGAAAGAAGCATTCTGAGAAACTGCATTATGATGTGTGAATGCAACTCACAGAGTTACACTTTTCTCTTCAGAGATCAGTTTGCTAACACAGTTTTCTTGAAATCTGCAATTGGATACTTCTGAGCGCAATGAGGCTGACGGCGACAAAGGAGATATCCTCAGACAAAAACTAGAAAGAAGCTTTCTTAGAAACTTCTTTGTGATGTGTGAATTCATCTCACAGAGTTACACTTAGGTTTCGTGGAGCAGTCAATTAACACTGTCTTTTAGGAACCTGAGAAGGGCGTCCTTGGATCGCATTGAGGCCTTGGTTGTTACAGGAAATATCCTCAATTAAAAATGTGAAAGAAGCTTTGTGACAAACTTCTTTGTTATTTGTGAATTCATCTCACAGAGTAACATCTTAGTCTTCAGGAAGCAGTTTACTAACAATGTTTTCATGGAATCTGCAAAGTGATATTTGGGAGCACATTGAGGCTTATGGTGAAAACGGAAATATCCTCAGATACTAACTAGAAAGAAGCTTTCTCAGAAGTTGCTTTCTTATGTGTCAATTCATAACACAGAGATTCACCTTTCCCTTCTTTCAACAGTTTGCT
>NW_016831310.1:0-4427 GCF_001698545.2 Rhinopithecus bieti | reverse complement strand
CAAATAAACTAGAAAATCTAGAAGAAATGGATAAATTCCTGGACACATACACGCCACCCAAGACTAAACCAGGAAGAAGTCGAATCCCTGAATAGACCAATAACAAGTTCTGAAATTGAGGCAGTAATTAATAGCCTACCAACCAAAAAAAGCCCAGGACCAGACAGATTCATAGCCAAATTCTACCAGAGGTACAAAGAGGAGCTTGTACCATTCCTTCTGAAACTATTCTAAACAATAGAAAAAGAAGTTCATTTTATGAGGCCAGCGTCATCCGGATAGCAAAACCTGGCAGAGACAACCAAAAAAAGAAAATTTCAGGCCAATATCCTTCCTGAGGCAGGAGGATCACCTGAGGTCAGGAGTTCAAGACCAGCCTGGCCAACATGGTGAAACCCCATCTCTACTAAAATACAAAATTAGCTGGGCATGGTGGCACGTGCCTGTAATCCCAGCTACTTGGGAGGCTGAGACAGGAGGATCACTTGAACTGGGGAGGTGGAGGTTGCAGTGAGCCAAGATCACATTGCTGCACTCCAGCCTGGGTGAGAGTGAGACTCCATGTCAAAAAAGAAAAAAAAGATTTTTAATAGACACATAACAAAATTTGATCTTCACAAAACCCTATGATACAAAAAGTATGATGACCATTTATATAGATAAAGGTCCAGATCAGAGATGTTACCTGTCTTGTCCAATGCAATTAAATAACAGTACAGGCCGTGTGCAGTGGCTCATACCTGTAACCCCAGCACTTTGGGAGGCCAAGGTGGGCGGATCACCTTAGGTCAGGAGTTCAAGACCAGCCTGGCCAAAATGGTGAAACCCCGTCTCTACTAAAAATACAAATATTAGCTGGGCGTGGTGACACACACCTGTAATCCCAGCTACTTGGGAGTAGCACGAGAATTGCTTGAACCCAGGAGGTGGAGGTTGCAGGGAGCTGAGATAGCACCACTTCACTCCAGCCTGGGTGACAGAGGGGGACTCTATCTCAGAAAACAAACAAGAAAAAAAAGAAAAAAACAGTACAGTACTTGAACCCAGGTCTCTGAACTGCCAGCCCAGTGCTCTTCCCACCCAACACACTATCCTTGAAATTGTCAAAGATTTCAGAAAACTCAGCCCCTTAAAACTTACTGAAATTCAAATTTAACTGGGCATGCTGAATTTTATCTGGCCATCCTATTTCAACTAAATTTTTGGATTTGGAGATTTGAGACAATAGGGTCCACTGGGAAGCATGGATAGGCTAGAATACCCCAGAATTTAAAAAAAAGGAAAGGTAATTATGTCCTACCATATATTTCCTCCAAAATAATGAATAATATTTTAATGAAATCATCAAACATAAAACTTTCTTCTCGTTATACAAGATTATACAAATGATTCTGGTAGTGTCATCATCTGTTTGTTTATTCACCAATGTCTACCGGTGTCAGGCTCTGTTTGAGGGAAAAAAGAATGTTCTTAGAACCCTATAGGAGGTGCCAGAAAGTCACAGAGCAATTGAAAAGGGCCTTTTCCTTGAAAGTCATGTCGTAGAACATGCATTCTTAAGGAGGATGATATTGCCTTCAAGGGGAAGAAAATTGGTTCTTGGGGATGAACACATACTATTCTTCTTATGTATATAGCACAGGCATACATACAGTACATACACAGATACACAGTATATTTGCAATATTAAAATGTATGGGGTACCGTGTGATTCCATTTTAATGAAATATCCAGAATCAGCAAATCCATGGAGACATAAAGTATGTTAGTGGTTGCCTAGGGCTTGGGGTAGAGGGTGGGAAGATGTTGGAGGGAAATGGAGAGTGACTGCTGGAAGGTACAGGGTTTCTTTTGGGGTGATGAAATGTTCTGAAACTTATTGGGGTGATGGTTGCACAATGCTGTGAATATGCTTAAAAACCCATTAAATCGCATACTCCAAATAGGTGACTTTTATAATACATAAATTAAATCTCAATAAAGCTGTTATTAAAAAAATAGACATACGGCACCTGTGGCCCCAGTTCCACCAACTGAATTAGAATCTGTGTTTAACAAGATCCCCAGGGGATTTGTGTGCACATTAAAATTGGAAGCATCCAATAACTGTGTATGTGAATCAATGCTAATTTACAATTGTTTGAAAAAGTATATCCATGCCAAGGACTGGAATGTACTTTGCAAAAATGAAATAGTGTAAATGAAGACAACCCCTTCTACCCACACAAAGGGTGTGGCTTACTGTAGGCCTTTAACAAATGGCAGCTCTTATAGGGACATGATACTGTTATGAGGTTTTCTGATTTTTTGTTTCAAAAATGTTCTCCAGTGTTCTTGTTAAGTCATGTTTTAGAAACCTAAAAGACAATAATGAAATTAATACACTCTGCTTTCTTTAGAACCAGAAAAAATTCATGGGGGTTGTGATTAGAAAAAAATGGTCTCTAAAGATTGCTGGGGTGGAGGGAGCAAGATAAGGAAAAAGGTTGAGAAGCAATGTTCTAGAATATCTGCTCCTGAGAGTAGCCCTCTGTCCCTACCTTGTCTGTGCCAGGGATTCCAAGCAAAGATGCCCCCGAGGGACTACCAAGGGAATATAAATAAGGAACTGGTCTGGGTGGATTATGACAAACAGGGGAGTGCCTGTCCCATATATAAGGGCAGCTGTGACTCAGCTTTTGCTGATGGTGCCCAGGTGAGAGTGTGTACCCAGGTCCCCAGATTTTCTAATGTTTTTAATCAGAAGTCACAAAACCAGTTAATAATGATATTTCCTAATTTTTTGGTGTTGGCAGCTAATACAAATTTTTTAAAAAGAGTAGAAGGACCACGCGAGCCAAATAAACCCATCTGAAGGAGCTGGGCAGCCAGTATGTGATCCCTAATTTAATCCAATGTTTGTTGATTTGCATAAAGTTTTTAAAAGTTTCAATTAAAACACAAAAGATGTGTATTAATAAAATGACTATCCTAGTCTTATGTAATCTTCTGATATTTGCCTTTTATTTTATAGTCAAGCAATTTTATGTGTTTTATTGTAAAATTTTAGAGTGTAAATGACTTTAGAGATAATGTAATGGATCTCTTTATTTTAAAGATGAGACAATGAGAATCAAAGATTAATTAACCCATACCTCACAACTAGCTAATAGCAGAACTCAAAACTCCTTATTCCAGCATAGGTTTGTTCCCATAATTTTCTCTAATAGTTACAGAGAATGAGATGGAAAAAAGAAAGGAGGGTTGATTGACAGTTTATAGTAGGAAAACAGTTGGGAACAGTAAGAGAGCAGTCTTAAAAATGCTCTGGCTACCACATGACCACCATCGTTTAAAAAGGACGCTGTGACTGAGAAATCATGACCTACCATACAGTGATTCTTACTTGAAATAGATACCTTTGCTACAACTAAATTCAGTTGTCTTATAGTGAATCAGGTAACATTTCTCTTTTAACAATTTTTATATATAATAATATTGATTATCCATTATATTCAAGGTATTATAGCATATTAACTGTATTAGTTAAGTAAAATAAAGCACAAGAAAATGATTATGAAAAACTGAGATTGCTGTCTATTCTAAATATTTTGAGTCACAGACTCCTTTGAGAAACTTGGAATTTTTATCTTCCAGAAAGGTGCACATGTACTACAAAGCTCAGCCTTAAGAATCCTTGATTGCCAGGTTAAGACCTCAGCCTGACAATGTACCTTTGGTTTTGAATCATTTTTTTCATTGCCAAAGTATAACTGGAAACAAACAGAAAACTCATTAACTGCTATAACATTTTGAGCAAAATGGCTAGTAAGTTTTAATTTTCAATTTTTGTCATTAACTGTTTATGAAGACTGTTATTGGATTAGCATATTTGAGTGGGGAGATCCTATGCATTTTCTCATACGTGTTGTTACAATTTTCTAGTTGGTAGATATTCAGATTTGCTAAGGAAGGTAAGTATCCTATTGCCTCAGGATAATGTTAGATTTGAAGAGGTCAGTCTATCTTTTTTTTTTTTTCCACTTTTATTTTAGAATCAGGGCACACATGTGCAGGTTTGTTACAAAGGTGTTTTACACAATGCTAAGATTTGGAGCATGAATGAATATGTCACTCAGGTACTAAGCATGGTACCCAATAAATGGCTTTTTCCAACCCTTACTCCCCTCCCTCCCTGCCTCCTCTTGTATTCCCTAGTGTCTGTTGTCCCATTTTTTTTAGGACAACAATTAACTACTTTTATTATTTTTAGTATTTTAATATTACCTAAAATATTCTTAAAAATTAAGTAGAGTTTTTTACAGCTTTGACCTTTCAGATATTTCACATTCAAATTTGTTGGCAATTCTTTCTTTTTTTTTTTTTACTATACTTTAAGTTTTAGGGTACATGTGCACAACGTGCAGGTTTGTTCCGTATGTATACAT
>NW_016831309.1:0-855 GCF_001698545.2 Rhinopithecus bieti | reverse complement strand
GATATTTGGGAGCGCATTGAAGCCTATGTTGACAAAGGAAATATCCTCATAGAAAAACCAAAAAGAAGCATTCTGAGAGACCGCTTTGTGATGTGTGAATTCAATTCACAGAGTTACACTATTCTTTTCATGGAGCAGTTTGTTAACACTATTTTCTAGGAAACTACAATGGGATATTTCAGACTGCATTGAAACTTACTGTGGAATTGGAATTATCCTCACACAAAAACTAGATAGATACTTTCTGAGAAACTGCTTTGTGATTTGTGAATTCACCTCACAGAGTTACATGATCCTTTTCTTGGATCAGTTTGATCACACTCTTTTTGGGGAATCTGAGAAGGGATGTTTTAGATTGCATTGAAGCCTATGGTGAAAAAGGAAATATCCTCAGATTAAAACTAGAAAGAAGCTTTCTGAGAAAGTTCTTTGTGATGTGCGAAGTCACATCACAGAGTTATACCTTTCTTTTCATTGAGCAGTTTGCTAACACTGTTTCTTGGAATCTGCAATGGGATATTTCGGAATGCATTGAAGCTTAGGGTGACAAATGAAATATCATCATATAAAAACTAGAAAGAGGTTTTATGAGAAACTGCTTTGTGATGTGTTAATTCATCTCCCAGGTTTTCACGATTCTCTTCATGGATCAATTTGGTAGCACTGTTTTTGGGGAAACTTACAAGGGATATTTGGGAGCGCATTGAGGCCTATGGTGAAAAAGGAAAATTCTCAGACAAAAACTAGAAAGAAGGTTTCTGAGAAAGATCTTTGTGACGTGTGAATTCATCTCAAAGAGTTACACCTTTCTTTTTATAAACAGTTTGCTAACATTGTTTTCGTGGAATCTACAAA
>NW_016831308.1:78854-100539 GCF_001698545.2 Rhinopithecus bieti | reverse complement strand
TCGGGACAGAAACCTTTTTTAGCATCTACTGAAATAATCTTGTGGTTTTGTCTCTAGTTCTATTCATGTGATGAGTAACATTTATTAATTGTATGTTGAACCAGCTTTTTACCTCAGAGATACAGCCTACTTGATCATAGTTGATTGGTTTTTTGATATTCTCCTGGATTTCATTTGCCAGTATTTTGTTGAGGATATTTTCATCAATGTTCATCAAGGATATTGGCCTGAAGTTTTCTATTTTTTGTTTTATCTTTGCCAAGTTTTTGTATCAGAATGATGCTATTTTATATAATGAGTTGGAAAGAAGTCCCTTTTATTCAATATTTTGAAATAATTTTAGTAGAAATGGTACCAGCTCTTCTTTGTACATCTAGTAGAATTCAGCTATAAATTTGTCTGGTCCTTTAATTGGTAGGCTATTTATTACTAACTCAATTTTGGAGCTTATTATTGGTCTCTTCAGGGATTTGTTTTCTTATTTGTTCAGTCTTTGGTGGATGTATCTTTGCTCCAAGGTTACAGTTCTCAAGCTTGGCCCAGATGAACTCTCTGCTTATATTCATGTTGCCTCATTTTTTTCCGTTTAGGTAGACATATTAGTTAGAATGTGCTACAGCAGCCTCTATGAAGGGGTCTCTACTTTGATTGTACTCCACTTGCTATAACACTCAAGGATGCAGAGTCAGGTTAATCCCACCTGGAATCTGAGCATAAGGTCTGGCCTCTGCCTGGGATATACAAGACAGTGCCAAACTTTGGATTGAGAATGTACAGAGAACCAACAGGAGGCATTTTCTGCATTGTGAGATGTCAACATAGAAATCTTAAAGCCCCCCTTTGTGAGTGTGGCTCTTTAAGCTTTTTAGATCTTGTTTAGTGACCTGCTACAGTTAATGTGAGAGGCTCCAGGAGCAAATAGAATCTCATGACAGAATCTGTAAGTATAAACAAGCATCTTAGGAGTGAGAGATTGAGGCCACAAAGTATCCAGAGCCATGATCACAACTATACCTACCTGTTAAATGTGATACTGGAGTATTCTTGTCTTTATTCTTACTGAAAAGCTGGCAGATCCAGACAGGTGATCCTGGTTGTGGAGCTTCACTGAGGCAGTTCCATTTTCTGTCTAGAATCTGGATGAATCTCTCTAGCCTGGATTATCATTGGGCCATCAGCCCAGGGTCACTAAGAACCCTTTCTTAGTCACCTAGACATCTTTGAGGATGTCCAGGTCAGAACTGTGTCAGGCTGACAAGAGTGGCTAATTCTGCTTCTGTCTCAGTGTAAGAGAAAGGAGTCATCCTGTGGGGTTTTCCCCTCATACAAGAGATAAATTTGGTTCATACCCAGATGAGAGTTTCTGTAGTTTCCTGGTACTTTGGTGAAAGACAAAGAGGAGGTCTGGTGACTCAAAAGATAAACTAATTGCTTTCATTTTATATGGTCATTCACAAAATAGATGAAGCAGTTACAGTCCTTACCATCCAGAAACTTTTAGTCTAGACTAGCACCCGGATACAAGGTTGAATTAAACATCATATAGTTGGTACAGTGAATAGATGTGTGCCAAAAAAAAAAAAAAACTTGGGTGTGGCTTCTGATGTTATCACCTGAAGAAATATTTATGGATTGAAGAGTTGCTTTTATTATTTGCATTCCTTTTACTTTGCTAAGAATATATATATATATATCTTCTAATAAAATTATTCCAGAAAACTTTAAAAGATTCATTTAAAAAACTAATTAGTATAAGTTACAAAATTGACAGAGTCATGGCAAAAATAGATTAAAGTTACATAAACTCTGGAATTTAAGTTTTTCTTAGGTAAGCTTAGGAAAAACAGAACTAGAAATACCCCAGTGACACGGTGAACAGAATTCTACATAGGGTCCTCTCACTGCCCCAGTTCTGTTCAGATTCACTCTTTTTGGAGGCCTTATTTAGGTCTGGACACACTCTAGAGTCTTGTCTTACAAAACTGAATTATAAAGATCAGAGTTTTAGCTGGTAAATCCTGCTGCCTTTCCAGAGCTGGTGCTCACAATTTCCTGAAACTGAAAAGCAGATAAATAAGAAAAAATAAACTATACATCTTTATATTGTATGGTTTTATATTGTATAGATTTTAAGATCATAATTATTAAATTTTGTATTAAAACAAGTGCTTACAGAAACATTCTATTTAGCAATTTGTTTTCTATTCCTGCAGATCCAGTAGTTGTTCCCCAAGTTCCAAACAAGTAAATATAAACACAAAAAATAAACTACATTAAACTCTTATGTCCCTCTTACCTGTCTATATTTAGTTTGTATCCTATATATTTTTAAAAAATCAATGACAGAGGGCCAGCCAAACAAGTAAATATAAACACAAAAAATAAACTACATTAAACTCTTATGTCCCTCTTATCTGTCTGTATTCAAGCCTGCAATCCCAGCACTTTGGGAGGCCGAGACAGGTGGATCACGAGGTCAGGAGATTGAGACCATCCTGGCTAACACAGTGGAACCCCATCTCTACTAAAAAAAAAAATACAAAAAACTAGGCAGGCGAGGTGGCGGGCACCTCTAGTGCCAGCTACTGGGGAGGCTGAGGCAGGAGAGTGGCATAAATCCGGGAGGTGGAGCTTGCAGTGAGCTGAGATCCGGCCACTGCACTCCAGCCTGGGCAACAGAGTGAGACCCCATCTCAACAACAACAAAAAAAAATCAGTGACAGAGGGCCAGGCATGGTGGCTCATGCCTGTAATCCCAGCAATTTGGGAGGCCGAGGCAGGCGGACCACTTGAGATCAGGAGTTCGTGACCAGCCTGACCAACATGGAGAAACCCCATCTCTACTAAAAATACAAAATTAGCCATGTGTGTTTGCCCATGCCTGTAATCCCAGCTACTCAGGAGGCTGAGGCAGGAGAATCACTTAAACCAGGGAGGTGGATGTTGCTATGAGCTGAGATGGCACCATTGCACTCCAACCTGGGCAACAAGGGCCAAATTCCATCTCAAAAAAAGAAAATTAATGACAGAGAAGCAGAGGAAGAAATCATAATGCTGGACCCTTCATCTAAATCCTGAGAATTATTGAACACTGAGTATCAACTTCAAAGGTGTTATGAGGATTATATTACATAATGTGTTGTTCCCAGCACAGGGCTCTATAACATCCTCTTGAGCACATAGTACCTGCTCAATAAACATTGCATTAGTACATGTGTACATGTTGTTTTCCAAATACAGACTTATTCCAACATTGCTCCCTTCTGTTTCCTCTGTAAACTTTAAAGAGCCAGCAAATAATGTAAAACGTTAAGATAGAGATTTGTTGTATTCATTTGTATGAGAAGTATGTGTTTTCTGACAAGAGTGTGGAGTGTAAGGGATACTGTGCTGTGCCTGCTTTCTCTAATGCTAATCATGAGCCCAGGGGAAACAACATCAGCATTGACAGGGGACTTGTTTAAAACACTCATTCATGAACCCTTTCCAAACGTTCAGATTCACATTACATAGAGCAGGACTGACATTACCACGTGATTTCTGAGCTCATTAAAGCTTGAGAGTCAGTGTCTAGCTAAGTGGTTATCAGCCCAGACTTCTCATTAGGATTCCATGGCCACTTTGCAGAAATCATTTTACTTGTGCCCTTTCCACAGGTTCCGTTTATTGGTCTAGGTGAAAGCATTCATGTTGTAATGAAGTGCCTCATGTGACTGTAAGGTGGGGCCAGAATTAAGTGTGGGGGTTCAGAATACATTCATGAGAGTTAAGTTCCACCTTTGCACTGAAATGTGGTCACACGGCCTGTTCTGTTTGGGTTTGATAGGAAGAGGTCAGTGTGGCATTTATTTCCATTACTGTAGCAGAAATGGCTGCTTTTTGTGGCAGGGAAGGGAAATTGAGGACAGAAGAAGAGAAATGTATTTTTATATCTAAGGAGCAGCTCACTGCTTCTTAATCTCCTCTGTTATAAAGGATAGAAATGGGTGGGCTTTTTTTTTTGCAGGACTTAGTTCTTTTTTCTGTGTGTTTGAGGCTCACAGGTAAACAGGTGGTGCCGACACCTTTAAAAACTTTTTCTCAAGATGCAGCTGTAACTTGTCCAGAGAAAGTCCTCTGAAAAGGATTCCCAGAGGAGGAGAAAGAGAGAAAGAGGGGAAATGCCTTTTTTTTTTTTTCTTCTTCAGATTCAAAGTTAGGCACTGACTCTCAAGCTTTAATGAACTCAGGAATCACTTGGTAATGTCGGTCCCGCTCTATGTAATGTGAATCTGAACGTTTGGGAATGGTCCATGAATAAGTATTTTAAACAAGTCCCCTGTCAATGCTGATGTTGCTCCCCATGGGCTCATGATTAGCATTTCATGACATTCTTCACCTGAAAGTCTCAGATGAAGGGCTTTGTCCACTCTGCCTCCTGGAGCGCCATACGTTTAGTCCTTGCAAACCTCTACTCCTCTGCTTGTGCTTCTTTTCCCCTAATGAGTTTGTTTTAACTACTTTAAAAAAGTGGTGTGCTTGCCAAAGGATCTCTGCATTTCATTCCTATATACCAGAGCCTTCTCTACATTCTCTACATCATGGCTTCTTATATTTCCTACAGAATACCTACCATGAATGTATTATCTGCAATATTTTACATGTTTCCTTTGTGGCTGTTGAACATGGGAAGATGTGGATACTCAAGATTTCTATTGGGGGAAAGCTGGGATTTTTAGTAAAGATAAAGAACATGTAATGTTGCGGTTCCATCTATGTTCTCCACTAGCTCTATGAAGAACAGGATTAATAAAATGCTTATTTAAACAGGATGGCATTTATTACCCTGAAAGTTCTGAAATAAATTATTAAGAGACACCCACTCTCTAGGGTGCTAAAGAAAGACTACTTATAATTACATTAAAAATTACAGAACATGGGATATAGCTGTATCTTGAACTTCGCTTAAAACTGATGTTTTATATGGTTAAATTCAGCCTATAATTTACTTTTGAGGGGCAATATTTTGGCAGTGATGGTATGTTCTTCTCTGTGCATCAGCACATTGTAAAAATTTGTTCTAATGCAGTTGATGTTAATGATTTACTTTGTTAAAGAGCTCTGACTTTTTTTTAATCCATGGAATTAATTATTTTTCTCTTTATTATTAAGTATCTTTATGCAGCTGATGTACATAAACCATCATATTTAATCTGGCAGCTGCCCTTTTTTCTTTGGTTTACTTTACATAAATCTGTCTTTGCAAAAGGAAGGCACAGCCAGGCATAGTGAGTCATGCACTTTGGGAGGCAGGCTGACCACCTTAGGTCAGGAGTTCAAGACCAGTCTGGCCAACCTGGTGAAACAGTGTCTCTACTAAAATACAAACATTAGCCAGGCATGATGTCGGGTGCCTGTAATCCCAGCTACTTGGGAGGTTGAGAGGGGAGAATCACTTGAACCCGGGAAACAGTGGTTGCAGTGAGCCGAGATTGTGCCACTGTACTCCAGCCTTGGTGGCTTAGAGAGACTCTGTCTCAATAAAGCAAATTACGGCTCTTATCTTTTTTTACAGGTCAGAAAAATTGGGTAAAATGCAGGCTCTTCCACTTACTGGATGTTTGATAAAATAGTCTTCTTGGGCCAAAAACATTGGCATTACTAGTGACCTTGTTAGAAATTCAAAAGCTCAGACTTTATTCCAGATCTTCTGATAAATAAAAACTTGCATATCAACATCTTCAGTTTATTGTACATATTTAAATCTGAGAGGTACCTTCTAACTCAACATGTCTTTTTTTGTCTGAAAAATATACACATCTTATTCTTTATGATGTAAATACAGCACTCTGAAGGGTACATGTTGCTGTTTATGCCCTTAATTTTATACTTTGTTATCCAGAAAAGTATCATATACACTGGTGTTGTGGATCTTAAGCTGTTGTCTTTTCTCAGAGTTAGAGAATACATTAGAGAGTATGTTTGTGTTGAAAATTATTGGATAATTTTAATCCCTCCTATAAGTCAGAATCAATTCTTTTTACTCTCTTATTTCACTTTAATTCAAAGGATAAATTCAGCCCATGGTCACTTGGTAAATATATGCGTGTCTGTGTGTGTGTGTGTATGTGTATGTGTGTGTCTGTGTGTCTGAGTGCGTGTGTGTGTGCTTCAGGGGCTGCTGACATTTAGGGATGTGGCCATAGAATTCTCTCTGGAGGAGTGGCAATGCCTGGACACTGCTCAGCAGGATTTGTATAGGAAAGTGATGTTAGAGAACTACAGAAACCTGGTCTTCTTGGATGAGAATAACATTAATACACAATTCCTAATATACCCTAAAAGTTTCATTTCTCTTTTTTCGTAGAACAATTTTTGGTAATTTATGCTTTGCATAAATGAGTTTCTGATCCATATTTTCAAGGAAATCTTGAGGATTGGTCTGTGTAGAAAAGAATTTCTTCAAGATTTTCTTTTTTTTTTTTTTTTTCTTTTTTTTTTGAGACGGAGTCTCGCTCTGCCGCCCAGGCTGGAGTGCTGTGGCCAGATCTCAGCTCACTGCAAGCTCTGCCTCCCAGGTTCACGCCATTCTCCTGCCTCAGCCTCCCGAGTAGCTGGGACTACAGGCGCCCGCCACCTTGCCCGGCTAATTTTTTTGTATTTTTTAGTAGAGACGGGGTTTCACCGTGTTAGCCAGGATGGTCTCGATCTCCTGACCTCGTGATCCGCCCGTCTCAACCTCCCAAAGTGCTGGGATTACAGGCTTGAGCCACCGCGCCCGGCCTCTTCAAGATTTTTCATCTTGACCTGAACTTTCCACATTTCTGAGCTGATCTGTATCCCTCACTCAGATTAGTGGTAATTTCAGAAATCTAGTTACATAAAATATTGTTGCCCATATCATAAAATCTATTTGCCACCACCAATATTTGATTCATGAGTACTGGGTGGTAAAATTAAGTACCTACAAATTTAAAATATTTTCTAAATATTTATAAAAATTTTTTTGAGATGGGGTCTTGCTCTCTTGCCCAGGCTGAAGTTCAGTGGCATGATCTAAGCTCACTGCAACCTCCACCTCCCGGGTTCAAGCGATTCTTCTGCCTCTGCCACCTGAGTAGCTGGGACTACATGTGTGCACCACCATGCTTGGCTAATTTTTGTATTTTTGGTAGAGATGGGATTTCACTATATTGGCCCAGCTGGTTTTGAATTCATGACCTCATGATCCACCCGCCTCAGCCTCTGAAAGTGCTGGGATTACAGGCGTGAGGCACCACACCCAACTAGAACTTTCTTTCATTAATTAGTATTTTGGGGTTAAATTTCTAGGATATTCTATTACATCCTTTTGAATGAGCACAGTAGCAGATTAGTAATTGGAGAATATAAGAATGATACATGTTATTTATTTTTAATAAAACAGTTATTGTTCTCACTAACCCAGACCTGATCACCTGTCTGGAGTGAGGCAAAGAGCCCTGCAATATGAAGGGGCTTGAGATGGTAGCCAAACCCCCAGGTAGGTGAAAGTAAATAAAACAGATGACACCAATGAGCAGCCAAAGGTCAAAAAGAAAGCCAGTCCTTGAAATGTGATTTGAAAAGCTGTGTTCCAGAGCAAATAGTTTCCAGGAAACCTGAGGTTTTTTGTTTTTTTTGTTTTTGTTTTCTAATTTTTCTCTCACATAGGAGCATCTTCTGTCTTATGCTTTTAAATTCTCTAAGGATTCTACTTTTCCTTGGGTAACCTTCCCTGAAGTTTACAGTGAGAGCCAAAGTCCTCTTCACGGCATATATGAGACTGCACAATCTGACTGCTTTTACATTGTTTTAGGGAACATACCAATATCTGCATAAGTATGAGAGACTCTATGTTAAACTATTTTTTTATCCAGAGAAGTATCATCATTCTCTTTTTGCATCATATCTGAAATGTGTGAGTGTAGTGGTTTCTGTTTCATTGGATTTTTGGTTAACTTTTCTGCATATTCCATACTGTTTTATTACTGTCTTCTTAATGTATGATGTTCCTCTGCTTTGTTCTTTTCCTCAATATTGCTTTGGCTATCCAAAGTTGATTGTAGTTTTGTAAATTTTAAAATTTTATTTTCCATTACTGTGAAAAAATGTCACTGGAATGTTGATAGGAAGTTTATTAAATCCATAGATTACTTTAGATAATATGGCACTTTAACAATATTTATTCTTTTGATTAATAGACATAAAATATTTTAAAATTTATTTGTGTTTTCTCTAGTTTCTTTCATTGATATTTTACATGTTTAATTGCACAGATTTCTTACCTCCTTGCTTAAATTTGTTCTCAGAAATTTATTATTTTAATGCCATTATAAATAAGATTTTTTTCTGTTGTATTAGATAGTTTAAGGGTATGGAATCATAACTTGTATGTTAATTTTATAATTGCTAATTTATTAACTGTATTAGTTTAGATAAGTTGCATATTTTTGGGACAGAGGCTCACTCTGTCATGCAGTGGTGTGATCTCAGTTTACTGCAACCTCTGCCTAATCCCTCACCCTGGGCTCAAGTGATTCTCTCATCTCAGCCTCCCAAGTAGCTGGGATTACAGGTGTGCACCACCACACCCAGCTAGTTTTTGTATTTTCTGTAGAGATGGGGTTTCACCACGTTGGGCAGGCTGGTCTCAAACTCCTGACCTCAAATGATCCACCCACCTTGGCCTCCCAAAGTGCTGGGTTTACTGGCATGAGTCACTGCACCTGGCAGTTTAGACAAATTTTAATGTACTGTTTTTGTTTTTTTAGTATAAGATCATATCCACAAACAGCAACTTTTTGCTTGTCTTCAGTTTCAATTTTTTTTTTTTTTTTTTAATGACAGAGTCTCGCTCTGTCACACAGGCTGGAGTGCAGTGGTGTGATCTCGGCTCACTGTAACCTCCACCTCCCCAGCTCTAAGGAATTCTCCTGCCTCAGCCTCCCAAGTAGCTGGGATTACAGGCGCATGCCACCACACCCGGCTAATTTTGTATTTTTAGTAGAGATGGGGTTTTACCATGTTGGCCAGGCTGGTCTCAAACTCCTGACCTCAGGTGATCCACCTGTCTTGGTCTTCCAAAGTTTTGGGATTACTGGCATGAGCCACAATGCCCAGGCTCAATGGCTTTTTAAAAATGCTTTTGACTAATTCTTCTGCTGCACAGTTCTAGTCCTAATGTTAAAACAGAAGCATTGACAATGGACACAATACAGTTTTGTATTGGTTTCTGTGAATTTAAAGAATCAACTCCTCAAGCTTTTATAAACTGGTTCCAGGAGGTAAATATCTTCTTTTGTTGGGTCCTCAGAGTGATAGAATGTTCTCTGAATTTGTAGTGGAGGAGTTATAGCTTGGTCACAAGGCTGCTGGGTCTGCAGTAGAGTCCACCTTTTGTTGGGAGCAAGTCCCCCAAAATCTGGCCATAAACTGGCCCCAAAACTGGCCATAAATAAAATCTCTGCAGCACTGCGATATGTCCATAATGACCCTAACGCCCAAGCTGGGAGGTTCTGGGTTTACAGAAATGAGGGGAAGGAACACCTGGCCCGCCCAGGGTGGAAAACCACTTAAAGGCATTCTCAAACTACAAACAGTAGCATGAGCAAACTGTGTCTTAAGGGCATGTTCCTGCTGCAATTAACTAGCCCAAACTATTCATTTAATTTGGCCCATCCCTTCGTTTCCCTTAAAGGATACTTTTAGTTAATTTAGTATCTGTAGAACCTAAGCCAGCGCTCAGCAAGTTCTCCCAGGAGAAGGCCATATTCAGTTCAAGTGCCAAGATCGTGAAGCCCAGTAGTGAAAAGCTGGACGAGTTGGAGTAAGGCATCTCCCATGTTCTTCTGGAGCTGGAGATGAACTTGGACAATGCTAACGGCTGGTTTGCTGTTAATAAATATGTGGGTAAATCTCTGTTTGGGGCTCTCAGCTCTGAAGGCTGTGAGACCCCTGATTCCCCACTTCACACCTCTATATTTGTGTGTATGTGTCTTTAATTCCTCTAGCGCCACTGAGTTAGGGTCTCCCTGATCAAGCTTGTCTCGGCAACCTTTAGCTGTCTTGTTACAAGAGGCTTGAGCAATTGAAATTCCCATTTTATTTTTGGAAAGATTGAATATTTTTCAGGACTTTGATCTGTAGAGCAGACTCTAGGACAGGTGCCTACAGTTGGCTTCATACATAATGGTCCTTATATCAGGATATAAATGAGCATGGCTTTCACTGAGTACCAGAGAGGATTTTCACAGGTCACCGTGGGTTTCTATGTAGGAAAAACTGGTCATGAACTGTGGCTTATGGAGTTGGAACTGAGTCATTGAACTATTTCAGGGGCCATAGTAAAGGCCAAGGTTTGCAGACCTGCCTGCATTTCTATAAATGGGTGTCTTCCTCTAGGTCTCTGGAAGGTCAGGACCTCTCCCAGACTGTGAGTAGGAGGAGTTTGGGATGGCTACAGAGTAATTTCAGAATTCTCAGTGGGACCAAGTTGGGTGGGCCATTTCTTGGTCTGTAACCAAGAACAGGGGTCCTGTAGTTTCCCACTTGAATGAAGACCTGCCCTCTGAAAAGGAACACTCCTCAATCTTAGGCCTTAGCAGAGTTTCACAGCTTCCCCACCTGGATCTCATAGCTCTCTTAAAAGCACTTATTTTGAAGAGGGGGTCTTGTTACATAACTCATACCAGTCTTGAAATCCTGGCCTGAAACAGTTCCCCAACCTCAATATGCCAGGTAGCTGTCATTAGAAGTGTGAGTCGTGATGCCTAGTTCTCATAAAGGCAGGTAAGGGATGACTGACAAATTCTTTTGCTGTGGATGGGGATAAGCAAATACTGCATCTTTCATTTATTTATCTTACTGATATTACTCTCTCTATACATTTTTACTTTCTATTTTTCATTTCAAACATCTGTAATTTTAGATTCAGACACGTAGGACAGTATGCTAGAATTTACATGTTATGCCTGAAGTAAATTAGATAATTGGTAGACACTCCATATTTATTTCTTTATTTAATTATACTATACTTTTAAGTTCTAGGGTACATGTGCACAATGTGCAGGTTTGTTACGTAGGTATACATGTACCATGTTGACTTGCTGCACCCATCAACTTGTCATTTACATTAGGTATTTCTCCTAACACTATCCCTCCCCCATCCCTCCACCACCACCCCAAATAGGCCCCCCTGGTGGTGTGAATGTTGCCGCCCTCCCTGTGTTCCCATGTGGTTCCTCATTGTTTCCACTCCAACTTATGAGTGAGAACACGTGGTGTTTCCCGGTTTTCTATCACTTAGTGATAGTTTGCCTGAGATGAATGGTTTCCATGTTTCATCCATGTCATGAACACTCAATCCTTTTTTATGGCCTGCCATGGCAATTCCATGGTGTATATGTGCCCACATTTTCTTTAATCAAGTCTAGTAATTGATGGGACATTGGGTTGGTACCCAATCCTTTGCTATTGTGAATATGCCTCAATAAAATACACTAGATGCATGTGTCCTTTAATAAGGCAGTATGATTTAATAATCCCTTATGGGTAATAGTACCAAGTAGTGAGATTGCCCTGGGATCCAAATAGTATTTTAGTTCTAAAGATCCTTTTAAGGAAATCGCCCACCACTGTCTTCCATGGTGGTTGAAGTTAGTTTACACTCCCCACCAACAGTGTAAACATTCCCTAAGTTTCTCCCACATCCCTCCCAGCATATTGTTGTTTCCTGGACTTTTTAATGAGATTGGCCATTCTAACTGTCATGAGACGGTATCTCATTGTGGGTTTGATTTGCATTTTGCTGAAATGAACCCCTAGTGATGGATGAGCATTTTTTCCCATGTGTCCCTGTTGGGCTGCATGAAATGATCTTCTTTTTGAGAGAGTGTTGTTCAAATCCTTTGCCCAACTTTTGATGGGGTGGTTTGTTTTTTTCTTGTAAATTTAAGTTCTTTGTAGATCCTGGATACTAGCCTTTGGATAGATTGCAAAAATTTTCTCCCATTCTGTAGGTTGCCTGTTCACTCTGCTGATAGTTTCTTTTGCTGTGTAGAAGCTCTTTAGTTTAATTAGATCCCATTTGTCTATTTTGGCTTTTGTTGCTACTGTTTTGATGTTTTAGTCATGAAGTCTTTGCCCATGCCTATGTCCTGAATGGCATTGCCTAGGTTTTCTTCTAGGGTTTTAGGGTTTTAGGTCTAACATTTAAGTCTTTAATCCATCATGAGTTAATTTTTGTGTAAGGTGTAAGGAAGGATCCCGTTTCAGCTTTCTACATATGGCTAGCCAGTTTTCCAGCACCATTTATTAAATTGAGAATCCTTTCCCCATTGCTTGTTTTTGTCAGGTTTGTCAAAGATCTGATGGCTGTAGATGTGTGGTATTATTTCTGAGGACTCAGTTCCGTTCCATTGGTCTATATCTCTGTTTTGGTACCAGCACCATGCTGTTTTGGTTACTGTAGCCTTGTAGTACAGTTTGAAGTCAGGTAATGTGATGCCTCCAGCTTTGTTCTTTTGGCTTAGGATTATCTTGGTTATATGGGCTCTTCTTTGGTTCCATATGAAATTTAAAGTAGTTTTTTTTCCAATTCTGTGAAGAAAATCAACAGCAGCATGATGGGGACAGCGTTGAACCCACAAACTACCCTGGACAGCATGGCCACCTCCATGACACCGACTCCTCCCATTCATGAGCATGGAACTTCTCCCACCTGCTTGTGTCCTCTTCCACCTCGTTGAGCAGTAGGTTGTAGCCCTCCCTGAAGAGGTCCCCAACATCCCCTGTAAGTTGGATTCCTAGGCATTTTATTCCCTTTGTAATAATTGCAAATGGGAGTTCACCCATGACCTGGCTCTCTGTTCATCTGTTCTTGGTGTATAGATGGAGTTTCACTCTTGTTGCCCAGGCTGAACTGTAGTAGCGTGATCTTGGCTCACTACAACCTCCTTGTCCCTGGTTCAAGCAGTTCTCCTGCCTCAGATTCCTGAGTAGCTGGGATTACAGGCATTTTACGTATATGTTAGACTTTTGATGTGTTTATAAATCAAGAAGAAATCTAGGTTGCTTCAGTCTTTTGGCTTTTTTGAATACTGGTACAACAGACATGGATATTCAAATATGTCTTTTAGGTCTTGTGTTGTATAGTTTGGATATAGATTTATAAATCGGATTGCTGTATTTCATGATAATTCCATTTATAATTATTTGAGAAACATAACATTTTTAAATTAATGCATTCTTGTTTTCTACCAACAATCAAGAGAGGTTTCATTTTCATTGCATTATAAACAGATTTGTTGTTTTAAAAAAATTTATAGTGGCCATTGTAATGAGTGTGAGATGATTTCATTTTTTATTTGTGTTTCTCTACAAATTATTAATATTGCATATCATTTCAAATGCTTTCTTCCATTTGTATATATTTTTATTTAATTAAATTAATTAATTAATTAATTTTTGAGATGGAGTCTTGCTCTGTCACCCAGGCTGGAGTGCAGTGGCGCGATCTCAGCTCACTGCAAGCTCCGCCTCCTGGGTTCACATCATTCTCCTGCCTCAGCCTCCCATGTAGCTGGGACTACAGGCGCCCGCCGCCATGCCCAGCTAATTTTTTTGTGTTTTTAGTAGAAACGGAGTTTCACCATGTTAGCGAGGATGGTCTCGATCTCCTGACCTTGTGATCTGCCCACCTCAGCCTCCCAAAGTGCTAGGATTACAGATGTGAGCCACCCCGCCCAGCCTTTTTTTTTTTTTTTGAGGCAGGATCTCACTCTGTCACCTAGACTGGAATGCAGTGGCAGAATCTTGGCTCACTGCAACCTCTGCCTCCTGGGTTCAAGTGATATTCATGCCTCACCCTCCCAAGTAGCTGTGACTACAGGAGCCTGCCACCACACCAGGCCAACTTAACATATTTTTAGTAGATATGGGGTTTCATCATGTTGGCCAGGCTGGTCTTGAACTCCTGACCTCAAGTAATCCACCTGCCTTGGCCTCCCAAAGTGCTGGGATTACAGGCATGAGCCACCATGCCCTGCTGTATGTCTTTTTTGATGAAAGTTTAGTTCAATTATTTGTGCTGTTCTAAATCAAGTCATTCAACTTTATTGTTCTAAGAGTTGTTTATGTAGTCTGAATATTAACTTCTGTATCACATTCAATTTGCAAGTATTTTCACCTGTTTTTTAGCAGGCATTTTTACTCTATTGAATGTTTTTTTTAATGTGCATAAAGTTGCAAGTATAGTGTAGTTAAGCTTTTCTGTTCTTCTTTTTGTTGCTTATGCATTTGATGTTGTATCTAAGAAAATGGTGCCAAAATCCGTGTCATGTTTTTTTTTTGTTTTGTTCTAACAGGTTTGTTAGATTTTTTTATGTCTAAGTATTTTATTGAAAATATTTTTTGTATATGGTTCAAAGAAATGATCCAATTTTATTTTATCAGTGTGTGTTATCTGCCTTTGTGTCAATACCATACTGTTTTCATTATTGTACCTTAATATGTCTTTTGAAATCAGGAAGTATAATGCTTCTTTGTGTTTTTTCATGGGTATTTGGCTAGTTATATTTTATAATCAAATTTAAAAATTTTCAACATTATTTCTGTAATAAAACTGTGCTATTGGGATTCTTATAGAGATTATATTGAATTTGTTCACTGTAGGTTTTGCTGACATCTTAACAAAATTAAATTTTTGACCCTTGAGCAAGAATATGTTGAAGAGTGTGTTTTATTTTTATTTCATTGTATTTTTTTTTAGAGACAGGGTCTTCCTATATCGCCCATGGTAGTTTTGAATTCCTAGGCTCAAGGAATGCTTCTGCTGCAGCCTTCCAAAATGTTAGTATTACAGGCGTAAGCCACTGCACTGGGCCTGTGTGTTTTATTTTTATGTATCCTTGAATTTGCCAGTTTTTCTTTTAATTCCTAATTTCATTCCGTTTTGGTCAGATAACATACAGTGTGTGATTTTGGTCTTTTAAAATTTATTCATTTTTGTCATTTTGAGACAGGATCATACTCTGTCACCCATGCTAAAGTATAGTGGTATAATTTTGGGTCACTGCAGCCTCAGTCTCCTTGACTCAAGTAATCTTTTCATTTCAGCCTGGTGAGTAGCTGAGACTACAGAGATGCACTACCATGCCTGGCTAATTTTTAAAATTATTTTTAGTGACAGAGTCTCACTATGTTACTGACACTATGTTACTGACTTATACTTGTGGTCACAAGTGATCCTCTCACTTTTGTCTTCCAAATTGTTGAAATTATATATATCAGCCCCTATACCCAGCTGGTATTCTTTAATAAGACTTGTTATGTGTTCTAACAGAATAAATCAGGTGCAAATAAGAATATTGTGTATTATTTTGCTTTTAACTGGAAAATATTGTACATGTCTGTTAAGCCTAGTTGGTCTATGGTATGGTTTGGATGTCCATGTTCTGCAAACCTCATGCTGCAACGTAAGCCTCAATGTTGGATGTGGAACCTGATAGGAGGTGTTTGTGTCATGGGGCAAATTCCTCACAAATGCCTTGGCACCATCCTTTTGATAATCAGAAAGTTTACTATCCATTAATTCAAATGAGAGCTGGTTCATTGAAAGAAACTGGCTTCTTCACCTCATACTTGCTCTGTCTCTTACCCTGTAATATGTCTAATTATTCTTTGCCTTCCACCATGATTGTAAGTTTCCTGAGACCCTCACCAAAAGCAGATGCTTTCACACCCTTCTTGTACAGTCTGTGGAACTTTGAACCAAATAAACCTTTTTTCTTCATGAGTTATTCACTCCCAGATGTTCCTCTATATGCAAAATAGTTAATACAGTATATAATATTGTCTGTTTTCTGTTCAATTATTGATCTTTAATCTGAATTTTTGCTTTGTTATTGCAAACAGGGTCTTGATGTCTACAATTACATGCCTATGTGTTTCTTACGTCACCTTTGTCAAAATTTGCTTTGTATATTTTAGGTCCTTGATGTCACATATACATATACATGTAAATAGATATGACAATTATAGATTTCTGATAAATCAACCCATTTGACCATTATATAATATTGTGTTTGTCTTATTCTAGTACCTGACTTAAAGTATATTATATCCAATATAGTTATTACCACCTCACCCAATTGTGGTTACTACTAGCATGGAATATGGATTCTTTCCATTCTGTTGCTTTCAGCCTATTTGGCTCAATGATAAAATGAGTCTCTTATAGACAGCATATTGTATGCATTTTTACTTAAGCCACTCAGGCATCTTATATATTTTTTATGAATTTATTTATTTTTGAGATAGAGTATCACTCTGTCCATGAGGCTGGTTTGCAGTGGTGTAATCACAGTTCACTGCAACCTCAACCTCCCAAACTCAAATATAATATCAGCTTCTCAAGTAGCTGGGTTGCAAATATGTACCATCATGCCCAAAATTATATATATATTTTTTTGTAGAACAAGGTTTTGCCATGTTGTCCAGGTTGGTCTCAAACTCTTGGGTTAAAGTGATCAGCATCCCCGGCCTCTCAAAGTCCTAGAATTACATTTTTTTAGTAGTTTAATTAATTTATATTTAAAATGATTGCTTAAAGATATGAAGTAACTATTACCAGTTTCATTGCTACTGGTTTTTAAATTTTTTTATTTTGTTTTATGTTCTGGGATACATGTGCAGAACGTGCAGGTTTGTTACATAGGTAAACTTGTGCCATGGTGGTTTGGTGCGCCTATCAACTCATCACCTACGTATTAAGCCCTACATGCAGTAGGTATTTATCCTGATGCTCACCTTCCCCCCACAAAACAGGCCCCAGTGTGTGTTGTTCACCTCTATGTGTCCATGTGTTCTTATTGTTCAGCTCCCCCTTATAAGTGAAAACATGTGGTGTTTGGTTTTCTGTTCCAGTGTTACTTTGCTGAGGATAATGGCTTCCAGCTCCATCCCTGTCTTTGCAAAGTACATGATCTTATTCATTTTTGTGGCTGCATAGCATTTCATGGTGCATATGTACCACATTTTCTTTATCCAGCCTATCATTGATGGTCTTGTGAGTCAATTCCATGACTTTGCTATTGTGCATAGTGCTGTGGTGAACATACACACCCATGAATCTTTAAAATAGAATGATTCATATTCTTTTGGGTATATACCCAGTAATGTGATTGCTGGGTCAAATGGTATTTCTGGTTCTAGGGATTTGAGGAATCACCATACCATCTTCCATAATGGTCAAACTCATTTACATTTCCACCAACAGTGAAAAAGCATTTTTATTTCTTCACACTCTCACCAGCATCTGTTGTTTTTTTGGCCCTTTAATAAACACTGTTCTGACTGCCATGAAATGGTATCCCATTGTGGTTTTGATTTGCGTTTCTCTAATTGTCACTGAAGTTTAGCTTTTGTTTGTTTGTTGGCCACCTGAATGTCTTCTTTTGAGAAGTTCCTGTTCGTGTTCTTTGCCCACTTTTTAATGGGGTTGTTCATTCTGTTCTTGTTAATTAGTTTAAGCTCCTTGTAGACTGTGGATATTAACTTTTGTCAGATGGATATATTGCAAATTTATTCCCATTTTTTAGGTTGCCTGTTCACTCTAATGATAGTTTCTTTTGCTGTTCAGAAGCTCTTTAGTTTAATTACATCCCAGTTGTCAATTTTTGCTTTTGTTGCCATTGCTTTTGACATTTTCATCATGAAATCTTTGCATGTGCCAATGTTCTAAATGGTATTGCCTAGGTTTTCTTCTAGGGTTTTTACAGTTCTGGGTTTCACATTTAAGTCTTTAATCCATCCTGAGTTAATTTTTGTATAGCTATAAGGAAGGGGTCCAGTTTTCAATTTTTTGCATATGGTTAGCCAGTTTTCCCAGCACCATTTATTATTTATTTATTTATTTTGAGATGGAGGGTCACTCTGTCACCCAGGCTGGAGTACAGTGGTGCAAGCTCAGCTCACTGCAACCTCTGCCACCTGGGTTCAAGCAATTCTCCTGCCTCAGTCTCCCAAGTAGCTGGGACTAGAGGTACATGCCACCACACCCGGCTAATTTTTTTTTTTTGAGATGGAGTCTCGCTCTGTCCCCCAGGCTGGAGTGCAATGGGGCAATCTGGGCTCACTGCAACCTCCGCCTCCCAGGTTCTAGCGATTCTCCTGCCTTAGTGTCATGAATAGCTGGGATTACAGGTGCCTGCCATGTCATTTAGCTAATTTTTGTATTTTTAGTAAAGACAAGGTTTCACCATGTCGGGCAGGCTGGTCTTGAACTCCTGACTTCAGGTAATCCACTCACCTCAGTCTCCCAAAATGCTGGGATTATAGGCTTGAGCCATGATGCTAGCTCTCAGCTAATTTTTGTATTTTCAGTAGAGATGGGGTTTCACCATACTGGTCAGGCTGTTCTTGAACTCCTGACCTCAGGCGATACACCGCACCTGGTCCCCAGCACCATGTATTAAATAGGGAATCCTTTCCCTGTTGCTTGTTTTTGTTAGTTTTTTTTTTTTTTTTTAAGATCAGATGGTTGTAGACATGCAGTCTTATTTCTGAGTTCTCTGTTCTATTCCATTGGTCTCTGTGTCTGTTTTTATACCAGTACCTGGCTGTTTTGGTTACTACAGCCTTGTAATATGGCTTGAAGTCAGATATCATGATGTCTCCAGCTTTGTTCTTTTTGGCTGGGATTATCTTGGCTATATGAGGTCTCTTGGGATTCCATACAAATTCTTAAATAGTTTTTTCTAATTCTGTGAATAATGTCAATAGTAGTTTAGTTGGAATAGCATTGAATCTATAAATTACATTGGGCAGGATGGCCATTTTCACAATATTGATTCTATCCATGAGCATGGAATGTTTTTCCATTTGTTTATGTCCTCTGATTTCCTTGAGTGGTGGTTTGTAGTTCTTCTTGAAGAGGTCCTTCACTTCCCATGTTAGCTGCATTCCTATTACTAGGTATTTTATTCTCTTTGTAGCAATTGTGAATGGGATTTCATTCATAATTTGGCTATCTGCTTGTCTATTGTTGGTGTATTGAAATGCTTGTGATTTTTGCACATTGATTTTATATCCTGAAACTGCTGAAGTTGCTTATCAGCTAAAGAAGCTTTTGGGCTGAGACAGTGGGACTTTCTGAGTATAGGATTATGTCATCTGCAAACAGAGAAAATTTGACTTCCTCTCTTCCTATTTGAATACCTTTTATTTATTTATCTTGCCTAATTTCCCTGGGCAGAACTTCCAAAACTATGTTAAATAGGAGTGTTGAGAGAAGGTATTCTTGTCTTGTACCAGTTTTCAAGCTTTTGCCCTTTTAGTATGATATTAGCTGTGGGTTTGTCATAAATGGCTCTTATTATTTTGAGGTATGTTCCATGAATACCTAGTTTATTGAGAGTTTTCTTTTTTTTTTTTTTAACATGAAGGGATGTTGAATTTGATTGAATGCCTATTCTGCATCTATTGAAATAATCATGTGGTTTTTTCCTTTAGATCTGTTTATGTGATGAATTACAGTTTTTTGATTTGTGTATGTTGAACCAGTCTTGATTCCCAGGGATGAAGCCCACCTGATCATGGTGGATAAGCTTTTTGATGTGCTGCTGGATTTGGTTTGCCAGTATTTTATAGAGAATTTTTGCATTGACGTTTTTCGGGAATATTGGCTTGAAGTTTTATTGTTGTTGTTGTTATATCTCTGCCAGGTTTTGGTATCAGGATGATGCTGCCTCATAGAATGAGTTAAGGAGAAGTCCCTCTTTTTCTATCATTTGGAATAGCTTCAGAAGAAATAATACCAGCTTCTCTTTGTCCCTCTAGTAGAATTCAGCTGTAAATCCATCTGGTCCTGGGCTTTTCTTGGTGGATAGGCTAATTATTACTGCCTCAATTTCAGAACTTGTTATTGGTTTATTCAGGAATTCAGCTTCTTTTTGGTTCAGTCTTGAAAGGGTAGATGTGTCCAGGATTTTATCTGTTTTTTCTAGATTTTCCAGTTTATGTGCATAGAGGTGTTTATAGTACCTGCTGATGGTTTTTTGTATTTCTGTGGGGGTCAGTGATGATATTTCCTTTATTATTTTTTATTGTGTCTATTTTTTTCTTCTCTATTTTCTTTTTTATTAGTATAGCTAGCAGTCCATCTATTTTATTAATTTTGTCAAAAAACCAGCTCCTGGATTTATTGACTTTTTGAAGAGTTTTCTTGTGTCTCTCATTCCTTCAGTTTCACTCTGATCTTGGTTATTTCTTGTCTTCTGCTGACTTTGGGGTTTGTTTGCTCTTGGTGCTCTCATTCTTTTAATTGTGATGTTAGGGTATCAACTTAAGATCTTTCTAGCTTTTTGATGTGGGTATTTAGTGTTACAAATGTCCCCCTTAACACTGCTTTAGCTGCATCCCAGATATTCTGGTATGTTGTCTCTTTGTTGTCATTGGTTTCAAAGAATTTCTTGATTTCTGCTTTAATTTAATTATTTACCTAGAAGTCATTCAGGAGCAGTTGTTCAATTTCCATGTAATTGTGTGGTTTTAAGTGAGTTTCTTGCTTTTTAGTTCTAATTTGATTGCACTGTGGCCTGAGAGACTTTGTTATAATTTTATTTCTTTTGCATTTGCTGAGGAGTGTTTTACTTTCAGTTTTGTCATCAGTTTTAGAGTAAGTGCCATGTGGCACTTAGAAGAATGTGTACTGTGTTGGTTTTAGCTGGAGAGTTCTGTAGATATCTATCAGGTCCACTTGACCCAGAGTTCAGTTTAAGTCCTAAGTAGACTTGTTAGTTTTCTGTCTCAGTGATCTGTCTAGTATTGACAGTGGATCTTAAAGTCTCCCACTATTATTTTGTGGGACTCTAAGTCTCTTTTAAGGTATCTAAGAATGTGTTTTATGAATCTGGGTGCTCTTTGAATTGATCCCTTTACCATGATGTAATGCCCTTCTTTGTCCTTTTTGATCTTTACTGGTTTAAAGTCTGTTTTGTCAGAAACTATTATTACAACCTTTGGTTTTTTCTGCTTTCATTTGTTTGGTAAATTTCCCCCATTCCTTTATTTTGAGCCTACATGTGTCTTTGCATGTAAGATGAGTCTTTTAAATACAGCAGACAAATAAGTCTTGACTCTTTATCCAGCTTGCCATTCTGTGTCTTTAAATTGAGGCATTTAGCCCATTTACATGTTAGGTTAATATTGTTGTGTGTAAATTTGATCCTTTCCTCATAGTGCTAGCTGGGTGTTTTGCAGACTTGTTGATGTAGTTGTTTGAAAATGTCATTGGTGTTCATACTTCAGTGTGTTTTTGCAGTGTCTGATAATAGTTTTTCATTTCCATATTTAGTGATTTTTTTCAGGAGCTCTTGCAAGGTGAGCCTGATGATGATGACTTCCTTCAGCATTTGCTTGTCTGAAAAATATTTTACTTCTCTTTCACATATAAAGTTTAGTTTTGGTGGATATAAAATTCTGGGTTGGAAATTATTTTCTATAAGAATGTTGAATATTGGCCTTCTATCTTTTCTGGCTTGTAGAGTTTCTGCTTGAAGTTCCACTGTTAGTCTGATGAGCTTCTCTTTGTAGATTACCTGGCCTTTCTCTCTGGCTGCCCTTATCATTTTTTCCTGAATTTCTTTATTATTATTATTATTATTATTATTATTATTATTATTATTAT
>NW_016831308.1:63597-77335 GCF_001698545.2 Rhinopithecus bieti | reverse complement strand
CTTAGGATTGTCTTGGGAATGCAGGGTCTTTTTTGGTTCCACATGAACTTTAAAGCAGTTTTTTCCAATTCTGTGAAGAAAGCCATTGGTAGCTTAATGGGGATGGCATTGAATCTATAAATTACCTTGGGCAGTATGGCCATTTTCACAATATTGATTCTTCCTATCATCCTGAATTTCAACCTTGAAGAATCTGATGATTCCATGTCTTGGGATTGGTTTTCTCATGGACTATCTTACTGGGTTCTCTGGACTTTCTGAATTTAAATGTTGGACTCTCTTGTTAGGTTAGAAAAGTTCTTCTGGATGATATCCTGAAGTATATTTTTCAACTTGGTTCCATTCTTCCCATCTCTTTAAGGTATCCCAGTCAGATGTAGGTTGTCTTTTTACATAATCACATAGTTCTCAGAGATTTTTTCATTTCTTTTATTCTTTTTACTTAAATCTTGTCTGCATGTCTCATTTCAGCAAGGTGGTCTTCAAGCTCTGAAATTCTTTCCTCTGCTTGGTCTACTCAATTATTGAGGAACCAAAAAACACAGTTCAGTTCATTTATGTTCCCTCTAAACTGGTAAATCAGGTTAACAGCTCCTGTAATGTTTTTCATGGTTCTTAGCATCTTTTCATTGGATTAGGACATGCTATCTTAGCTCAGCAAAGTTCATTGTTACCCACCTTCTAAAGCCTACTTCTGTTAATTCATCTATCTCAGCTTCTGCCCAGTTCTGTTTCATTGCTGGAGAGGTGTTGCAATCATTTGGAGAAGAGGCATTCTGCCTTTTTAAGTCTTCAGCATTCTTTTGTGGATTCTTTCTCACCTTCGTGAGTATACCTAGTCTTTGAGAATGTCAAAATTTGAATAAGGTTTTTTTGGGAACCTTTTTGTTGATGCTGTTGTTGTTATTGCTTTCTGTTTGTTTGTTTTTCTTTTAATAGTCAGGGCCCTCTTCTGTAGGACTTCTGCAATTTGCCTGGGGTTTGCTCCAGACAGTATTAGCCTGGGTCCATCCCACACCTGGCGATGTCACCAGTGGAGGCTGCAGAACAGCAGAGATGACTAGTCATCTGCTTTTTCCTCTGGAATCTTTGTTGCAGAAAAGCACCGGCCTGATGACAGTGGGAACACTCCTGTATATGTTGTCTGATGATGTCTCTTGGGAGGTCTCCACCTCTCAGGATGCATGAGATCAGGGAACCACTTAACAAAGCACTCTGGCGCCCCTTGGTGGAAAGAATGTGCTTCACTGGGAAGAATTCCACCCATCTAAAGTGCCTAGATTCCTCAGAGCCGGCTTGGGGAAAGACTAAGTCTGCAGAAACTACCTCATTGTTACTGTTTTATGTGTTTGTTTCTCATTTCCTGTTTCACTGCCTTAATTTTTGTTTAATTTTGTTGTGACATGCTTCAATTATTTTTTCATTTTGTTTTGCGTACTATCCACATATATAATGTGATCATCTTGACATCTAATGTAACCATGTTGAAAAATGGAGATTACAGTAAGTATCTTAAAGTTAAAACAATATATTTTAATCTTATACACCTTCGGTTAAATACAAAACCTATACTGCTCTATTTTCCAGTTTGTTGATATTACAGTTCATAATATCTTACATTGTGTGTCTATTAACCGATTTGTGGAGATTTATATCTTGTTTTTTATATCTAGAAGAATTTTAAGGATTTTTTTGTAGCATCGTTATGATAGGAAAAATTTCTATATGTGTCTGTATATTTACATTTCATAGAGAGCTTTATATTTATATGTGGCTTCATGATGCCATTAAGCATCATTTTGTTTTTCAACATAATGGACTCATTTTAGCATTTCTGTCTGTTTATATGCAGAGTCTCACTATGTTTCTCAGGGAGATCTTTAACTACTGGTCTCAAGTGATCTGATTGTCTTGACTTCCTAAAGCTGTAGAATTACAGGCGTGAGTCACTGTGCCTGGCCACCATGTAACAATTTTTCTTAGGACTGTGCTAGTTTTAATGAAGACCTTGAATTTTATTTTGGAAAGTCTTTATTTTATCTTGTTTTTGACGTAAAATAATTTTGAATTAAGTATTATTGGTTAGAATTTTTTTATTACATAAACATTGGGGAAGTCGTCAGCCTTTTTTGGCTTCAAGTAACCTTTGTATTACTTTTTTCCCTATATTGGTCATCTAAGATGCCTTTCATGAATATATCAGTCTACTTGATGGTATCTGATAAGTTTTGTAATCCATATTTTAATTTTGTTTTGCAATTTTTTTGTATGTTATGTATTTTAGAGCATGTCCCTTCACACCAGTTACTTGTGTTTTGATGTTTTAGTTGATATTATGATTGTATATGACAATGTTTGACTCTGTAAAATTTAAGATAGTGTCAAGCAAAATCAAATGTGAATCAGCCAAATGTCTTCTGCCAATATAATTACCTCTATGCTTGTCTGCCTGTATAAATATTATTTCTGTATTTTTTATGATTTGTATATTTGTTACGTAGGTTTGTTGTGAATGGTTGTTCAATCTTGTCTAGGTGAGCAATCATAAAAATTCTCATAATTTCAATATCTATTGTGAATCTATATTACTTTTGTGTGGAAGAGATGCTTTTGGATTTGAAAATAATACTAAAACTATCTGCATCTTTTAAGGTATTATTGTTTATTTTTACTTGTCAAAAAAACACATAACAAAATTTCAAATATTTTAAAATATTTTGTTTAGACATATTAATTATATTGACAATGTTATGCAACATATCCCTAGAATGTTTTTGTTTTGCAAAGCTAAATCTCAATATAAATTAAACAACTACCAATTTTTCTGATTTCCTGGCACTTTGCAAACACCACTGTTTGTTTTATTTTTAAGAGTATAACTGGGGTGCAGCACACCAAGATGGCACATGTATACATATGTAACAAACCTGCATGTTGTGCACATGTACCCTAGAACTTAAAGTATAATAAAGAAAAAAAAAAATAGTATAACTGATTCATATATCTCATACAACCTCTGTCTTTTTGTGGCTGGCTCATTTCATTTTGCATAATATCATCAAGCTTTATATTTATAGTTGTTAGAATATTTCCTCTCTTTAAAATCCTGGCTTATATTTCAGTATTTTTCTATTTCAAATTATATCTACTGAATGATTTGGTGACAGAAATTTTCATTGCTCTGCCTACCGGCTTTCAGTAACAATGCTGCAATAGTAATGGTATACAAATAACTCTTTATGTGACTATATATGTGAAAGTTTATATATATGCAACATTCCATTTTATTAGTCCACTTTTAGCCATTATTCTCATGCCAAATATGTTTTAATTCTTTAGCTTTATAATGTGTTGTTGACATCAGGAACTGTAATCTTTCCACATTGTATTTTTTTTTTTTTTGAATATTGTTTGAACTTATTGTTCTCTGAATTTATATACTTTTGGGGCTGCTGGTTTCCTATTTCTTCAAAAATGCAATAAAAATTAGAAAAAATATAACATTAAATCTGTAGACTACATTAAGCAGTATGGATATCCTCAAAATATTAATCATTTCAACTTTTGAACAGGAGCATACTGGTGTGTGTTGCTTAATTTCCATATATGTAAAATTTTAATTTTTCTCTATACTCATTTTATTTTGGCAATAGAATCCATAAAATTTCAGTTTTAACAAATTTGTAAACTTTTTTGGCCTAACAGGTGGTCTATCAAGGAGAATGTTGTATGAGCTATTGAGAAGGTTGTGTATCCTGATATTGTTGAGGAGTCTTCCCTATACCTCTCTTAGAAATAATGGTTTTACACTGCTTTCAAGTCTTCTCTTCACTTACTAATATGCTGTTTTGTTTTATTTTTATACAGAAAGTGGAACATCAAAATGTCCTACTGTACTTTTACTGGTATCTAGGTGTTTCTTCCATTCTGTCAAATATTTGCTTTATATATTTGGAAACTTCGTGTGAGATACACACACACACACACATAAATTTGTCATAGGTTCCCAGTAAATAAATATATTATTGATTAATGTCCTTCTTTGTCTTCTTGCAGTTTTAACTTAGAGTACATTTTATAAAATATGACCAGTTTTTATTTAAGATGTAGCTTGTGTAATACACTTGGACCTCTTTTGCTCTCATTCAATTAATACTTGCATGCAATTTCTACATCCATCTTGTCAGTTTTAGTCTTTTTTTAATCACTAGATCTCAGATTACCCTTGTATAAAGGTAAGTTGGATATCACTTTTTAAATTTTTTAAATCAATCCCTTTATTGAAAGTCTCTTTATTAGAAAATTCTATATAATTTTTAAAGCAGAAAGACATGCTGATGTTACTATATTGTTTTATTTCATTATTTTATCTTTGTCCCTTATTTTCTCTTTTCTATTTTTTATGTCTTTTAATTTTAATTTTTTTTTGAGATGGAGTCTTACTCTTGTCACCCAGGCTGGAGTGCAATGGCATGATCTTGGTTCACTGCAAACTCTGCCTCCCAGGTGCAAGTGATTCTCCTGCTTCAGCATCCCAAGTAGCTGGGATTACAGGCACCCAACAGCACGCCCAGCTAATTTTTGTATTTTTAGTGAAGATGGGGTTTCCGCATGTTAGTCACGCTGGTCTCGAACTCCTGACCTCAGGTGATCTGTCTGCCTCAGTCTCCCAAAATGCTGGGATTGCAGGCATGAGCCACTGCACCTGGTCATCTTGTTTATTTTTATATTGATATGCTTTTAGTTCCTCTTATTTTGCTTTGTGTATCTACACTGATATGTTCTTTGTGGTACCTTAGGAATTACATAAAACCTCTAAAAGATACAATAATATATATAAATCTGTTAAAAACGGAACTTGAGTTGCATGCATGCATGCAAAAAAAAAATTTCTCATTACATCTGCCCTTAAATTTGTGATTGATATTGCTTTTTTTTTTTTTTTTTTTTTTTTTTTTTTTTTTTTTTTTGAGATTGAATCCCATTCTGTCACCCACCCAGGCTGGAGTGCAGTGGTACGATCACAGCTCACTGCAAGCTCTGCCTCCCGGGTTCACACCATTCTCCTGCCTCAGCCTCCTGAGGAGCTGGGACTACAAGCACCCATCACCACCTCACCGGGCTGATTTTTTGTATTTTTAGTAGAGACAGGGTTTCATCGTGTTAGCCAGGATGGTCTCATTCTTCTGACCTCGTGATCCACCCATCTCAGCCTCCCAAAGTGCTGGGATTACAGGCATGAGCCACCGCACCCGGCCTGATTGATAATGCTAATTGTATCTTTTTATGTGGTATATTTATTAATAGGTATATATAATGACTTCTGTGATTTTCTCTTTCAAATTTTAGAGAATAATTAGAAATGTTTTTTGTACATTATAATACTACGAAATTCAATTTTTGCATATGTGCATATCTTTCCCAGAAAATAATGTATTTAATATGATTATTTGTTGTTTTGTTGAATCGTGTTATTTTCAGTAGAAGCAGCTGCTTTCAGCATATGTAGGGCGTATGGAATGCCAATATACTTTGTCAGAATTTGGTTATTTTTGAAGGTTTTTATCTATTTGGCAGGACAGACGTGGTGATGGTATTATACTTACTGGATTGCTGTTTTTTTCAGGACTTTGACTATATTACACAGTTCCCTTCTGGCATGCAAAAGTTTTGTTGACAATTTACTGGCCATCTCATAAGACTATGCTTGCAAATGACACATCATTTTCATCTTGCAGTTTCCAAGATTCTCTTCTCATCTGTGACTTTGAAATGGTGCTTTTATATATGTTTGTTATAAATATATCTTTGTATCTTAGTTTTTTTGTTGAGCTTCTTCATTTCTTTTCTTTTCTTTTTCTTTTTTCTTTGAGACGGAGTCTTGGTCTGTCTCCCAGGCTGGAGTGCAGTGGCACAATCTCGGCTCACTGCAAGCTCAGCCTCCTGGGTTCCCGCCATTCTCCTGCCTCAGCCTCCCAAGTAGCTGGGATTACAGGTGCACGCCGCCACACCCGGCTAATTTTTTTGTATTTTTAGTAGAGACAGGGTTTCACCATGTTAGCTAGGATGGTCTCAAACTCCTGACCTCGTGATTCGCCCGCCTCGGCCTCCCAAAGTGCTGGGATTACAGACGTGAGCCACTGCACCCGGCCTGAGCTTCTTCATTTCTATGTCAACTTCTCTTTCAAGAGTTTTCAGTTATTCTTTGTTGTATTTTTGCATCCAGTTTCTGTTTTTTTGATATTTTTAAATATTTTTTTCTTGTTCCCATTTTTTGGTTTTCTATGGTTCTCTGTGTTTCTATTTCACCCACTGAGCATTATTCAATTTCTTTTTCTTTTCTAAAATAAATGTATACATCTCTTTTATGATGTGTTTCTGAAAATGTTGTAATATTTTTGGTGGCACTATATTGCCCTAATTTTTATACATTGTAGTCTTTGATTGAAATTTGGACATTAAAAAATGTTACTTGTCATAATCTTTATAAGATAGCTTTGTCCTGGCATAGTCTGGAAACCATTGTCTTGGTTAGAGATTCTGGGAGTCTCTCAAACATGTCCTTAGAATGTGTCCTGTCAGTAATTTTGTGTTTATTTTTTAGTTAAAGGCATTTATTCATGTTTCTTCTTAATAGTAATCACTTGCTACAATTGCTTTCTGTCTGTGGTACTGCAGTCTCTCTGATGCTTTAAAATTTAACTGTAGTTCCAGCAGACTTAAATCGTCATTCCAAAGTATGCCACCATTTCTTTCAGCACTATGTATTATAATAGGCAGAAACCAGTGTCTGAAAAGGTTTCTAGAAGCAAGTAATGAAGATGCATGAATCAGTATTTTCCTTTTATAAAAAAAACCAAAAGTTGGCAATTTTCTTCTAAAGGCCATATGTTATATTGGGGACCAGAAAGAGCTGTGTTAGGCAAACTTCTATGTCACTCTTTGCATTGTACTCACCTGGGTCACTTCACAAACTTAACTTATTTATAAAATTTCCTCAGACGTATTTTGGTTAGTGTTTTTGTTACATTTGTATGTCTATAAAGAAATTAGGGCTTTTGGTATTTTGCTTTGCCATCTTGTTTGTAGTTTGTATAATTTTATAGGTGACATTTGTAAACTATATTCATCTGAGTCTAGTAAGTGAAGTAATCTGTTTTATTTCTTTCAGTTATATGTTCTCATTTTGCCCAAGACCTTAGGCCAGAGCAAGACATAAAAAATTCTTTCCAAAAGTGGTACTGAGAAGATATGGAAAATGTGGACATGAGAATTTACAATTAACAAAAGCCATAAGAGCATAGATGAGTGTAATGTGCACAAAGAAGGTTGTGATGGACTAAACCAGTGTTTGACAACTACCAAGAGCAACATATTTCAATGTCCTAAATATGTGAAAGTCATTCATAAATTTTCAAATTCAAATAGAAATAAGACATACTGGAAAGAAACCTTTCAAATGTAAAAAATGTGACAAATCATTTTGTATGCTTTTATACCTAACTCAACATAGAAGATTTTCTAGTAGAGAGAATTCCTACCAATGTGAAGAATGTGGCAAAGTCTTTAACTGGTTCTCACCCCTTACTAGACACAGGGGAATTCATACTGGAGAGAAACCCTTCAAATGTGAAGAATGTGGCAGAGCTTTCAAGCAGTCCTCAACCCTTACTACACGTAAGTTCATTCATGCTGGAGAGAAACCCTACAAATGTGAAGAATGTGGCAAAGGCTTTAAGTGGTTCTCAACTCTCACTAAACATAAGATAATTCACACTGGGAAGAAAACCTACAAATGTGAAGAATGTGGCAAAGGCTTTAACTGTTCTTCAACCCTTTCTAAACGTAAGATAATTCATACTAAAGAGAAACCCTACAAATGTGAAGAATGTGGCAAAAGCTTTAACCTGCCCTCAACTCTTACTAAACATAAGAGAGAATTCATACTGGAGAGAAACCTTTCAAATGTGAAGAATGTGGCAGAGCTTTTAATAAGTCCTCAACTCTTACTAAACATAACTCATGCTAAAGAGAAACCCTTCAAATATGAAGAATGTGGCAAAGCTTTTAACCAATCTTCAACCCTTACTACACATAAAATCATGCTGGAGAGAAACCCATATGTAAAGAATGTGGCAAAGCTTTTGACTGTTCCTTAACCCTTACTACACACAGGAGAATTCATACTGGAGAGAAGCCCTACAAATGTGAAGAATGTGGCAAAGGCTTTAACTGGTCCTCAACTCTTACAAACCTCGGAGAATTCATACCAGAGAGAAACCCTACAAATGTGGCAAAGCATTTAATGAATCCTCAAATCTTACTATGAATAAGTTAATTCATACTAAAGAGAAACCCTTCAAATGTGAAGAATGTGGCAAAGCCTTTAGCCAGTCCTCACAACTTCCTACACATAAGGTAATTCATATTGGAGAGAAACACTACAAATGTGAAAAATGTGGCAATGCTTTTAGCTGATCCTCAATCCTTACTACAAATAAGATAATTCATGCTGGAGAGAAACCCTACAAATATGAAGAATGTGGCAAAGCCTTTAACTGATCATCAAACCTTACTAAACATAAGAAAATCTATACTGGAGAGAAACCCTACAAATGTGAAGAATGTGGGAAAGTCTTTTAACAAGTCCTCAATTCTTCACAGACATAAAATAATTCATACTGGATTGAAAGTCTACAAAACAGAAAAAGGTGACAGTGCTTTTGACAACACCTCAAATTTTTCTAAGCAAAGAAATTCATACTGGAGAGAAACCATATAAATGTGCAGACTGTGGAAAAGCCTTTAACCAGTCCTTAACTCTTACTAAGCATAAGAAAATTCATACTGGAGAAAAACCCTATGAATGTGAAAAATATGGCAAAGCCTTTAACCAGTCCTCCATTTTTAACAAACCTAAGATAATTCATACTGTGGATAAACTCTACAAACCAGAAATATTTGACCATACTTCTGAGAAAAACCTCAAAATTTTCTAAACATAAAAGAAATCATGGTGGTGAGAAATCCTAGAAATGTGAAGAATGTGATAAACCTCTAAATAATTGTCGCACTTGATTGTAGGTAAGTGTGACAGGATGGTAGGTAATTTATACTGGAGAAAACGACATTTGTGAACAATGTGGAAGAACTTTTAACCAACACTAACACCTTATATTGCATAGGAAAACATTTATACCTGAGAAAAACTGTACAAATATGAAGACTCTGAAAGCCACTAATATCTGCTCACGTATTACTCAACATCAGAGAGTTCGTACTTAATAAAAGCATTGTATTTATTAATGTCAAAGGATCTTTCAAAAAATATAAGCCTGTACAATGAAGAATAATATTTATTGTGAAGATGAACATTACAAATGTAAAGAGGGTTGTAGTACCNCTTAACTTATTTATAAAATTTCCTCAGACGTATTTTGGTTAGTGTTTTTGTTACATTTGTATGTCTATAAAGAAATTAGGGCTTTTGGTATTTTGCTTTGCCATCTTGTTTGTAGTTTGTATAATTTTATAGGTGACATTTGTAAACTATATTCATCTGAGTCTAGTAAGTGAAGTAATCTGTTTTTATTTCTTTCAGTTATATGTTCTCATTTTGCCCAAGACCTTAGGCCAGAGCAAGACATAAAAAATTCTTTCCAAAAAGTGGTACTGAGAAGATATGGAAAATGTGGACATGAGAATTTACAATTAACAAAAAGCCATAAGAGCATAGATGAGTGTAATGTGCACAAAGAAGGTTGTGATGGACTAAACCAGTGTTTGACAACTACCAAGAGCAACATATTTCAATGTCCTAAATATGTGAAAGTCATTCATAAATTTTCAAACTCATATGGAAATAAGACATACTGGAAAGAAACCTTTCAAATGTAAAAAATGTGACAAATCATTTTGTATGCTTTTACACCTAACTCAACATAGAAGATTTTTCTAGTAGAGAGAATTCCTACCAATGTGAAGAATGTGGCAAAGTCTTTAACTGGTTCTCACCCCTTACTAGACACAGGGGAATTCATACTGGAGAGAAACCCTTCAAATGTGAAGAATGTGGCAGAGCTTTCAAGCAGTCCTCAACCCTTACTACACGTAAGTTCATTCATGCTGGAGAGAAACCCTACAAATGTGAAGAATGTGGCAAAGGCTTTAAGTGGTTCTCAACTCTCACTAAACATAAGATAATTCACACTGGGAAGAAAACCTACAAATGTGAAGAATGTGGCAAAGGCTTTAACTGTTCTTCAACCCTTTCTAAACGTAAGATAATTCATACTAAAGAGAAACCCTACAAATGTGAAGAATGTGGCAAAAGCTTTAACCTGCCCTCAACTCTTACTAAACATAAGAGAGAATTCATACTGGAGAGAAACCTTTCAAATGTGAAGAATGTGGCAGAGCTTTTAATAAGTCCTCAACTCTTACTAAACATAACTCATGCTAAAGAGAAACCCTTCAAATATGAAGAATGTGGCAAAGCTTTTAACCAATCTTCAACCCTTACTACACATAAAATCATGCTGGAGAGAAACCCATATGTAAAGAATGTGGCAAAGCTTTTGACTGTTCCTTAACCCTTACTACACACAGGAGAATTCATACTGGAGAGAAGCCCTACAAATGTGAAGAATGTGGCAAAGGCTTTAACTGGTCCTCAACTCTTACAAACCTCGGAGAATTCATACCAGAGAGAAACCCTACAAATGTGGCAAAGCATTTAATGAATCCTCAAATCTTACTATGAATAAGTTAATTCATACTAAAGAGAAACCCTTCAAATGTGAAGAATGTGGCAAAGCCTTTAGCCAGTCCTCACAACTTCCTACACATAAGGTAATTCATATTGGAGAGAAACACTACAAATGTGAAAATGTGGCAATGCTTTTAGCTGATCCTCAATCCTTACTACAAATAAGATAATTCATGCTGGAGAGAAACCCTACAAATATGAAGAATGTGGCAAAGCCTTTAACTGATCATCAAACCTTACTAAACATAAGAAAATCTATACTGGAGAGAAACCCTACAAATGTGAAGAATGTGGGAAAGTCTTTTAACAAGTCCTCAATTCTTCACAGACATAAAATAATTCATACTGGATTGAAAGTCTACAAAACAGAAAAGGTGACAGTGCTTTTGACAACACCTCAAATTTTCTAAGCAAAGAAATTCATACTGGAGAGAAACCATATAAATGTGCAGACTGTGGAAAAGCCTTTAACCAGTCCTTAACTCTTACTAAGCATAAGAAAATTCATACTGGAGAAAACCCTATGAATGTGAAAATATGGCAAAGCCTTTAACCAGTCCTCCATTTTAACAAACCTAAGATAATTCATACTGTGGATAAACTCTACAAACCAGAAATATTTGACCATACTTCTGAGAAAACCTCAAAATTTTCTAAACATAAAAGAAATCATGGTGGTGAGAAATCCTAGAAATGTGAAGAATGTGATAAACCTCTAAATAATTGTCGCACTTGATTGTAGGTAAGTGTGACAGGATGGTAGGTAATTTATACTGGAGAAAACGACATTTGTGAACAATGTGGAAGAACTTTTAACCAACACTAACACCTTATATTGCATAGGAAAACATTTATACCTGAGAAAACTGTACAAATATGAAGACTCTGAAAGCCACTAATATCTGCTCACGTATTACTCAACATCAGAGAGTTCGTACTTAATAAAAGCATTGTATTTATTAATGTCAAAGGATCTTTCAAAAAATATAAGCCTGTACAATGAAGAATAATATTTATTGTGAAGATGAACATTACAAATGTAAAGAGGGTTGTAGTACCTTTACTTGTATCACAGATCTTACTGTATACATTTTGTACTAGAGGAAACCTCTGAAGCAGTTGTTCAAACTTCATTCAACATCAGGGAATTTATATTGGGAAAAAAACCTTGCAAATGTAATAACTTTGAAAAAAGACTTTAAAAATCTACAGCTTAGAAAACACCAGAGAGTTATGCTAATATATAGTTTTGCAGATCCAGTAAAAGTTAAAACATACTTAATCCAAAATTATGTCTTTGTAAATATTAGAGAATTCACTATAGAAACATATGTCACTGGCATTTCAGATATTACACTAAATCAAAATGTTAAGTACAGAAAATAAAACTAAAGTTAGTGGAAAAAATTTTATATAACTTTAAAAGGAGAGGTTTTGCAGAGTTAAAATTACATTCAAAGTATACTTCATTCCTTGAAAAAATTATATTTTCTGAGAAGTGATTAATTCCATAATACAACTCTCAAATTATTTTCTGCTGTTTCTTCATTGCTGTTGGATTCACATGTAAAAGGCTGTGATCAACTGTTGCTGCATCAAAGATATGAGAGAGTCTTATTTACTAGGTGGGCATTGTTTATGACCTTTTTCATGAAAGAGTAAGGACATTGAAATGTAAGATGCATGATGAAAATCTAAGTGGAGAGGCTCTTTGTGGTTGACTTATAATATTGAGTGATGCATGAGGTAGGTGTTCTGTTTCTTTTTATTTTTTCTTTATTTTGTTGAGGTAAGTGTTCTGGGTAGTATTCTGCATTATCATTAGAAGAAAATGTTTTTAATTTTCTTTAAAATTAAATAAATGGATAGTGTATTTTACTAACTATACTTCTGTATAATAAAATACAGTACATATAATAATGTTAGATTATGTATGAAGTTAATACTTCAATTCAATATTTTTAACATGTTAAATACTATTGTGCATTCAATGAAGTGTTACATCACTAACTTAAATCTAGTCCACCTTATTCAACAGTATAGGTAAAAGTTGGTAAAAATATTGTATTTGGTAATATAATGGAATAATATCTCTAGTAATCTATTTTGACAGTGGCTTTAAACTGCAAATAAATTTTAAAATATTGTTTCTATAGGTTAAATCTTTATTATTTTTTATATTATTTATCTTTATTTTTCTTAATTATTTTGGTACATAAATTTTTTTTTTGAGACAGAGTTTTGCTCTTGTTGCCCAGACAACAAGAGTGCAATGGTATGATCTCGGCTCACCACAACCTCCATCTCCCAGGTTCAAGCAATTCTCCTGCCTCAGCCTCCTGAGTAGCTGGGATTACAGGCATGTACCACCATGCCTGGCTAATTTTGCATTTTTAGTAGAGACGGTGTTTCCCCATGTTGGTTAGGCTGGTCTCGAACTCGCGACCTCAGGTGATCCACTTGCCTCGGCCCCCCAAAGTGCTGGGATTACAGGTGTGAGTCACTGCGCCCAAGCATATATGGTATATTTTGATACAAGAATACAATATAGCATACTCACATCCGGGTAAATAAGGTATCTGTCACCTGTAGCATTTATCTTTTGTATTACAAACAATCCAGTTCTACACTTTTAGTTATTTTAAAATAACAATTAAATTGTTATTGATTACAGGCCTATTTTTGTGGTACTAATAAAAAATATATACCTGTATAAATCCATATATTTTTGAGTCCTGAATAAATGTGTGTGTATATATATATATATGCATATATATATACGTATACACATATATATGGTGCATATATTGCATAATACAGAGAAACCATAAATTATGTAACCACTTACCTAATGTTGGCCTTTTGTATTATTTTGTTTTTATTATTATACATAGTAAAGCCTTTGTGTGTATCCATCATTATTATGATAAGTTCCTAAATTAGAATTGCAGGATTAAAAAACACACTCAT
>NW_016831308.1:53118-63172 GCF_001698545.2 Rhinopithecus bieti | reverse complement strand
CCATATTTTAAAATTTCTTATGTATTTCTCTTTGAACATGTGGCCTGTCTGCCTGCAAACACATACAGACTTTTAGTTTTGATTTACATACAGTTACATAGGTTAGTCTAAATATGAGCATTTGCTGAAAGAAAATTATGAAGTAATTAAGTGTGTTTGTGTATGAGTTTGTACTTATTTTCAGAAGAAAAGAGCAATATTGGAACAAAACAAATAATTTTAACATGGTGACTACCAGAAAATTTAAAACTTCAAAAATGCCTAAACCAAATGTATACTGTCTGCCTTGTATTGAATTGATTACTATACAATCTGTGGCTTATAGTTCTGAATCTCCCCATGCAAATTCTCTGTATTTACTTGCCTGACACTCATCCTACACCCCTAATATTTTTGTTTGTATATATTAGTCCATTTTCATGCTGCTGATGAAGACATATCCAAGATTGGGAAGAAAAAGAAATTTAACTGGACTTACAATTCCACAAGACTGGCGAGGCCTCACAATCATGGTGGGAGCCAAAATGCACTTCTTACATGGCAGTGGCAAGGAAAAGGAAAAAGATGCAAAAGTGGAAACCCCTGACAAAACCATCAGATCTTGTTAGACATACTACCATGAGAATAGTATGGGAGAAACCACCCCCATAGTTCAAGTTATTTCCCATCGAGTCCCTCCCACAACATGTGGGATTTATGGGAGTATAATTCAAGTTCAGATTTGGGTGGAGACAGAGCCAAACCATATCATTCTGCCTCTGCTCCCTCCAAATCTCATGTCTGCACATTTCCAAACCAATCCTGCCTTCCCAACAGTCCTCCAAAGTCTTAACTCGTTTCAGTACTAACTCAAAGGTCCACAGTCCAAAGTCTTATCTAAGTCAAGGCAAGTCCCTTCCACCTATGAGCCTGTATAATCAAAAGAAAGTTAGTTACCTCCTAGATACAATGGAGGTAAAGGCATTTGGTAAATACAGCCATTCCAAATGGGGACAATTGGCCAAAACAAAGGGGCTACTGGCCCTATGCAAGTCCAAAATCAAGCAGTGCAGTCAAAACTCCAAAATGATCTTTGATGACAAGTCTCACATCTGTGTCAAGCTGATGCAAGAGGTGGGTTCCCATGGTCTTGGGCACCTTTGCCCCTGTGGCTTTGCAGGGTACAACCTCCCTTCCAGCTGCATTCATGGGCTGGCATTGAGTGTCTGTGGGTTGTTGGTGCCTCTACCATTCTGGGGTCTGGAGGACAGTGACCCTGTCCTCATAGTTTTACTAAGTGGTGCCCCAGCAGGGACTCTGTGTGGAGACTCTGACCCCACATTTCCCTTCTGCACTGCCCTAACAGAGGTTCTCCATGAACACCCCACCCCTGCAGCAAACTTCTGCCTGGGCATCCAGGCATATCATGCATCTTCTGAAATCTAAGTAGAGGTTCCCAAACTTTAATTCTCGACTTCTGTGCACTCACAGGCTTAACACCACATGGAAGCTGCTAAGGCTTGAGGCTTGCACCCTCTAAAGCCATGGCCTAACCTCTACATTGGCCTCTTTCAACCACAGCTGGAGTGGCTGGGATGCAGGGCATCATTTTCTCCTAGGCCTGCAGGCCTGTGATGGGAGAGATTGCTGCGAAGACCTCTGATGTGCCCCAGAAGCATTTTCCCCATTGTCTTGGGAATTAACATTTGGTCCCTTGTTACTTTTGCAAATTTCTGCAGCAGCTGTCTTGAATCTCTCAGAACATCCATTTCAACCTCTGCCTGTTACCCAATTCCAAAGGCGCTTCCACATTTTGGGTATCTTTACAGCAACACCCCACTCTACTGGTACCAATTTACTGCATTAGTCTGTTTTCACACTGCTGATAAAGACATACTCGAGACTGGGAAGACAAAAAGGTTTAATTGGACTTATAGTTTTACATGGCTGGGGAGGCCTCAGAATCATAGTGAGAGGCAAAAGGCACATCTTACATGGCAGCAGCAAGAGAAGAGGAGAAAGATGCAAAAGCAGAAACCCCTAAAACCATCAGGTCTCATGAGACTTATTCACTACCACTAGAACAGTATGGGGGAAACTGCCACCAGAATTCAAATTATCTCCCACCGGGTCCCTCCCACAAGTGGGAATTATGGGAGTACAATTCAAGATTTGGGTGAAGACACAGAGCCAAACCATATTTTATTTATATATACACACACACACACACACACACACACGTATGTATATATTATAGTTAATGAATTATTCATTATGTGAATAATTCATTATATATAAATATATACATACATGTATGTATATATTTTAGTTAATAAATTATTCATGACATGAGCTAGCCTGTAATTAAAAGAATTTTATAAAATTTAGTAGTGCAGACAAAATAATTTTGATGTAATTCCATAATTAGTGTATTAAATTACATTTTATTTAGTTACAACACTCCGCTTGGTTCTTTTAATTGGAGAATCCTATATAAGCTTACTTTTCTTTATTGCTCCTTTCTGTTTTTACAATTGATATATTGAGCAATGTTTAGGTAAGTATTAGGGAAGCTTAGTAAGTTATGAGAATGTTTTTATATATAAATGTAGGAAACACACCTGTCAGTTTTTGCTATGTAACAGATGCTCCATAATAAGTCACAAATATTTCTGCTAAAGTTAGTTTGTAATTTCAAGTCAGTGATGGAAAATATCAATGGTGAAGAAATAAAACTGATTCTTCATGGGGAGAGGACATTATTTCCAGGCTGCAAGGCTGAATCTTGCTGAATTCAACCCATTTATGCCTGAGGTTACAATTTTTTGAATTTTGCGATCAGATTTTGGTGATGACCTTGAGCCATAGGATATAAATAACTCCCACATGCTTAGCGATCCAATAATGGAACACTAGGCATAAATGGATAATGGAGAAATTCTGCATGTATTATTTCCTAATTATCTTCAGTTTTGTTTGTCTCATTATGTGTATTCTAACTATGTATGCATCACAGCGCTTCTTCTTTTCTGTGTTATAGCTACAGTTTATTCACTGTTGTCTTCATGCCATGTCATTTCAAATGGTACTTTGTAGGTTTTGATGAGTAAGTTGCTATTTTTAATACACTGAAAAAGTATTTTTAACTGATGAGTTTGCTTATCAATATAAATTTCAGATCATTTAATTAAGATGAAAAGCATACACTATCCACAGGTAACAGGATTAAATCAACATTGTTTTTCTTTGTAAAAGAAAAATCTTGGCTGGGCATGGTGGCTCAAGCCTGTAAATCCCAACACTTTGGGATGCCAAGCTGAGCAGATACCTGAGATCAGCAGTTCATGACCAGTTTGATCAACATGGAGAAACCCTGTCTCTACTAAAAATACAAAATTATGCAGGCATGGTGGCACATGCCTATATTCCCAGCTACTTGGGAGGCTGAGGCAGGAGAATCACTTGAGCCTGGGAGGCAGATGTTGTGGTGAGCCAAGATCACACAATTGCACTCCAGCCATGTGCTAGAAAATGTACCTTAGAAATAATTTTAAGAGAGCTAATGGTAAGTGAATAATTTTAAATTTAATTTTCTATGATATACTTATAGCACAATGTACATTTCCATGCAGGATCTTCTATTTTTAAGTTTGAATATGAAATGCTGGAGAATAATGAAATAACTTCTGTGATTTGAAATATAGAAACATGTTTCTTTTCCATATTGATATTATAATTTGGAGGAATTTCTCACTCTCATTTTATATAATTTTTTTTAGTGTTACAAGTTCAGTCTACAGTTTTTAGTCACCAAACTGTAGCCAACTTCTTGGTCATTTTCTCTGGAAAAGCTTCAGAGATTATGACAGCTTTTGGATTAAAACATTTCCTGTTATTTTGTATGCAAACTAGTTTACTGTGTTCACAGAGTGGCCAGTCATCGGACTATAAGCAACACCTGCCCCCTTCATGTCTTTCATACCATTACTATGAGCACCAGAAACTCCAGGTGCCCCAATCTTAAAGTAAAAATCCTAAAGTACATTGGCTCCTCCCTTGCAATGTGCTGGGTCCAGAACATGCTGTCAAATATCAGAGTTTGTATGGTTATTGTTGTGGGAAGTCAGGGACCCCGAACGGAGGGACCTGCTGAAGCCATGGCAGAAGAACATAAATTGTGAAGATTTCATGGACATTGGTTAGTTCCCCAAATTAAGACTTTTATAATTTCTTATGCCTGTCTTTATTGCAATCTCTGAACGTAAATTGTGAAGACTTCATGGACATTTATCACTTCCCCAATCAATACTCTTATAATTTCCTATGCTTCCTAATCTTGTAATCCTGTCATCTTCATAAGCTGAGGATGTATGTCGTCTCAGGACCCTGTGATGATTGCGTTATCTGCACAAATTGTTTGTAAAGCATGTGTTTGAACAATAAGAAATCTGGGCACCTTGAAAAGAACAGAATAACAGTGATTTTCAGGGAACAAGGGAGATAACCATAAGGTCTGACAGTCTGCGGGGCCGGGCAGAACAGAGTCATATTTCTCTTCTTACAAAAAGCGAATAGGAGAAATATCGCTGAATTCTTTTCCTCAGCAAGGAATAGCCCTGGGAAAAGAATGCATTCCCAGGGGGAGGTCTCGAAAACGGTCACTCTAAGAGTGTCTGTCTTATGCAGTTGAAGATAAGGGATGAAATACACCCTGGTCTCCTGTAGTGCCCTCAGGCTTGCAAGGATTAGGAAATTCCAGCCTGGTGAATTCTAGTCAGACCAGTTGTCTGCTCTCAAACCCTGTTTCCTGTTAAGATGTTTATCAATGACAATGTGTGCCCAGTGGGACATGGACCTTCATCAGTAATTCTAGTTTCACCCTGGCCTTGTGATCTCACTCTGCCTCCCTGCCCTTGTGATCTTTTATTGATCTCTGAAGCATATGATCTCTGTGACCCACTCCCTATTCATACCCGCCTCCCCTTTTGAAATCCCTAATAAAAACTGACTGGTTTTGTGGCTCAGTGGGGCATCATGGAACCTGCTGATGTGATGCAACCCCCAGAGACCCAGCTGTAAAATTTCTCTCTTTTGTACTCTTTATTTCTCAGACCAGCTGACACTTAGGGAAAATAGAAAATAACCTACATTAAAATATTGGGGCTGGTTCCCCAATAGGTTATGACTGACAAAATAAATGACAAAACACCCCAAAATTACATATTTTTGATAATATTCAGCCAAGATTCTGACAAAGGCACTGACAATATTTCAAACACTGTCATCCTTCTATGATGTTTTAAAAATATATTCTTTGACAGATAAAATGTGTATGTTTTCTGTAGCACATAATATTTGGAAGTATATATATTGTCAAATGATTAGTTCTAAGTAATGCTTTACCTCCAGTTAACATTTTTATGGTGAGACCATATGACATTGTCTTATTATTTTTCAAAACAACAAACACATTATGAACTATAGTCACCATGTTGTACAAGAAATCTCTTGAACTTTTCCTCCTATCCAACTATAATTATGTATTTTTGACAAACATATTTCCAGCCCTCCATTTCTTCTAAATACCTTGGCACCTGATAGTCACCATTTTACTCTCTACATCCTTGAGATTTAAATTATTTGAAATCCATATGTAAGTAAAATAATGAGATATTAATCTTTCTGTGCCTGGTTTATCTCAACTAATGTAATGTCCTCCAGCTTAATCCATGCTATTGAAAATAATAGAATTTTATTTTTTTTTAGGCCAGGAGTGGTGGCTTACACCTGTAATCTCAGTACTCTGGGAGTCTGAGGCAGGTGAATTGCTTCAGCCAAAGAGTTTCAGACTAGCCTGGGTAACGTGGTGAAATCTCATCTCTAGAAAAAAATACGAAAAAAAAAAAAAGTCAGCTGGGCATGGTGGTGCACACCTGTAATTCCAGCTACTTTGGAGGTTGAGAAATGGGCATCTCTTGAGCCAAGAATGCCAAGGTAGCAATGAGACAAGATCGTGCCACTGCACTGTGGCCTGGGAGACAGAGAGAGACTTGGTTTCAAAAACAACAACAAAATTCTTTTAAAATAATGAATAGCATTCCATTGTGTATATATACCACATTGTCTTTATTTACTCATTAGATGTTGAAGTGAAGATTCTGTATTTTGGCTATTGTGAAGAGTGCTGCAAACAACATAGAAGTAAAAATATTTCTTCATTCTGATTTCATTTGCTGTGGATATATATCCAATAGTACAATTGCTGTTTTACATGGTAGTTTAAGTTTTTAAAGAAATCTACCTTTCATAATGGCTGTCCTCATTTACATTCAAACCAACAGTGTGCAAGCATTCTTTATTCTTCACATCTTTACCAACATTTTTTTCTTTTTAATAAGTCATTCTATCAGGAGTGAGTGTATAACTGATAGTTTTTTTAGCTTGCCTTTCGATGATAATACTTGACATTGAAAAATTTCTTCTATTTTGCCAAAAAACCCTGCAGTTACATGTTTATTGCAGCATTATTCACAGGAGCAAAGACAGAGTTAAACAAGGTACCTCTGAATCTTAGACTGAAGAAGGAAAATGAGGTACTTATACTATGTAATACTATTCAGTCACAGAAAAGAATGATGTTTTTTGCAGCAACGTGAATGCAGCAGAAGGCCATTATTATAAGCAAATTAACCCTGATCAGTAAAACAAATGCCACATGTTCTCACATACATGTGGAACGTAAACATTGGGGGCACATGGAAACAAAGAGACAAACAATGAACACTGGGAATTCTTAAAAAAAGAGAGACAAGCATTGAAAAACTACTTGTTAGGTATAACATACATTATTTGGGCAATGGGATTATTAAGTGCCTAAATGTCAGCGTCATGGAGTATACCTGTGATACAACTCAGCACATGTACCCCCGAATCTAAATAAAAATCATAAAATGCTTTGTGCTATAATAACATGTTACATTTTTCTAGTTCTTGGTTAATAGTTGGAATTTGGGGTGAAAGACACAGAAGTATGTTTCCTTTGGGCACGTGGTGAATGTTTCTATGCCAGGTCTCCCCACATTTTATGAGCTAACATCTCTGAAAGCTCTTGATCTATTGCCCAAGAAGTGTTTTCTTCCCGTGTATGCAGCCAAAATAAATGACTCTAAATATTTGTTTTTTATTTATTATCTGTACATTAGACTATAGAGTTAATTTGTTACTCTACTCTTTGGGGAATAAATTTCAGTATACAACCTGCATTGCTATAATAAATATATTATTCCTTTAGTTTTGATTCTTCAGAAGATGATTCAATTCCCTAGTGAATCAAAATTGAAAGGAGAATAACTCCTTAAGGTAATAGATGTAGAAAAGACCCATTACTTTTGATCAACTTCTTCACCCCCAGCCCCAGACAATCATCATTCCACTCTCTGCTATTATGAGTTTGATTTTTTTATATTCTATGTAGAAATGAATACGTGGTATTTTTTTTCTGTGCTGGTTTATTTTACTTAGAATAATTCTTCCAGGTTTATTAATGTTGTTGCATTTTCTTTATCCATTCACATGTTGATGGACACTTAGGTTGATTTCACACCTTAGCTATTGTGCATAATCCACTTTCTTTTCTTTCATTTGTTTTTATAGCTCTTCATTCCTTCCTTTTTTATTTCTAGATGTATTTTAATTTTAATATATAAATTATGACTGTTAAATACCTTCATTTCTATACCTTTTTTGGTTAATAATTTGACTAATTGAAAACATAAGTTCTTAAAAACTGTTTTGGATCAAGGCCATTACTTCATCATTAACATAATTTGAGACAAAATAGCAATGAAAATCAACATCGATTAGTGAAGCAACTATGATCTAGCCCCTGGGAATCATTTCCTCTCCCACCAACATGAAAGCAGCATCTTGGTGTCATCTCTCCCACTTCTAAGAAAGAGGTTTCTGAGCAAATTGATCAGCATAAAATTTTGTAAAATTTAACATATTTGGTCTGAGAATTAATCTATTACCAGAGAAGTTGATCTTTTGATATGTATTATGTTATGCTATTCTATTTAAATTTTAGAAAACTAAACTGACAAAGCAAACATTTAACTTTTTTGAAAATTAAAATGCTTGACACATTTTTGTAGAAACTAAAACTGAAAATAATTCCAAATTTTTAGAGAACATCTCTCAAATACTTCAAGTTACCTTCCTCTGACAGTAGATATGTATTTTTCAATATTGCTATAATGGAGCTTTGGCTGTCCTTTGTGGCCAACTGTCATTTGTACCCTATTTTGTTGTGTAGTATCTATGTTATGCATTTCACATTTTAAAAGTTGTAGTCCATGCAATGTAATTTTCAAACAATTGACCAACCTTTTTCCATGTCAAACTCTCTACTTAAGACACTTTATTTCACTCTTCAAAGGCATTTTAGCTGCCTGAAAAGCAAAAGGACAGTTCAAGTGAGTGTGCCAAGCTGCACAATCTGTTGAAACTTACACAAGTGTCAAGCTATAGAAATTCACGCAAGTAATCTTCTGGTGAAAGAGGGTGCACTTTAATAGCATTATCACAGCAATGTGGAATAGTTGTAATAAAATAAAAGATGAATCACTGCCTTCCAGGAAAAGGAGTTAAGACTCGAACTCAAAAAAAAATGTTGATAATAAAAAATACAAAACAAAGCGTGATAATGTTGATGGCTGTTATGAGACCTTGGTTCTTGTCTTCTTAGTTTTAAAACATTTAAACAAGAGACACAAAACAAAGAAGATGCAACATGGAGTAATTTATTGCAAAGTAGAAATGCTATTTTAAAAGTTACGTGAAGAGGCCAGGCATGGTGGCTCATGCCTGTAATCCCGGCACTTTGAGAGGCTGAGGCAGGTGGATCATGAGGTCAAGAGATTGAGACCATCCTGGTCAACATGGTGAAACCCTGTATCTACTAAAAATACAAAAATTAGCTGGGCATGGTGGCACGTGCCTGTAATACCAGCTACTCGGGAGACTGAGGCAGGAGAATCAGTTGAACCAGGTAGTTGGAGGTTGCAGTGAGCAGAGGTCATGCCGCTGCACTGCAGTCTGGCAACAGAGACTCTGTTAAAAAACAAAAAAAAATGAAGAAGAAGAAAAAAGAAAAAAACAGGGTGAAGAATAGCCAGTACTCCCTGAGAGAAAAAAAAGATTCAGGGTAGCATGAGACAGCAGGCCGCGCGTGGTGGCTCACACCTGTAATCCCAGCACTTTGGGAGGCTGAGGTGGGAGGATCACCTGAGGTCAGGAATTCGAGACCAGCCTGGCCAACATGGTAAAACACTGTCTCCACTAAAAATACACAAAATTAGCTGGCTTCGTGGCAGGCACCTGTAATCCCAGCTACTCGGGAGGCTGAGGCAGGAGAACTGCTTGAACCCAGGTGGCAGAGGTTGCAGTGAGCCAAGATTACACCATTGCACTCCAGCCTGGGCAACAAGACCAAAACTTCATCTCAAATTTAAAAAAAAAAAGAAAAAGAAAGAAAGAATAAGACAGCAAAGACTGGAACTAGGGACATTCCATTTATGGGAGTCTTACATAATTATTCATAAGGAGGTGGGAAGAGATGTTAGTAATAAGCATGTTCTGGGTGGTCCTCTTGGTACACAGACACAGTACCTGTACATGTTTCTTTATATGTCACATCTCATTAGCATCTTAAATCTCCACACACGTGTTTTTTTTACTATTATAATGAGTAAAAGGTCAGTTAGAGGACAAGTAAAATCAAAATGTGCTCTCTGCAGGGGAATTTCCCTACTGGAGAGAGATTTTCTTGAATGAGCTGAAATCCAATGTAAATGCCGGTGCTTATTGTGTTGGCAGTCTGCAGTCGTCATGCAATTGCCATGGTTGCTGCATCCCCAAAACACAGCCACTCTCTTGACTACCTAGTCTGACCCAATAGTATTTGTCTTGATTTATTCCCATCTATCAACTCTGAGACTCAGATTAAGCTGTTCTGTCAACACTGTCAACAGAGGGAAAATTACATTTTTTTTTTTTTTTTTTTTTTTTTTTTTTT
>NW_016831308.1:34958-49973 GCF_001698545.2 Rhinopithecus bieti | reverse complement strand
GTAAAGACAGGGTTTCTCCATGTTGGTCAGGCTGGTCTCAAACTCCCGACCTCAGTTGATCCACCTGCCTTAGCCTCCCAAAGTGCTGGGATTACAGGCCCGAGCCACTGCACCTGGCAATAATTTTTGTTTAAAATTTTACTTGCCAAGATACAACATTTTCCTTTGGGGATCTATGAAATTACAAATACAATCTCATGTATAATTAAAATCTCCCTGCATATATGCGTTTTTAAAAGTTCTAATATTTGGCAGTAAATTTTGAGAGAAAAGGGTAGAAATTTAAAAAATTATTTGGTGAGGTGGAAGTGAGATTGAGTAAGATGAGTAGCTCTCACTTATCCTTTATGGTTTTCAGTTTAAGTTCCTCTATTTTTTCACACTGATATTTAGGACACTCCTCTGGGCCATCAAGTGTTGCTCCCTCAGCTCTTCAGGCTTTGTGTCATTTAGTCAGAAGTTGATACCTGTAACTTTTACTGCTGAGGGAGAACAGTGTAGGGTCCTTCCTAGCTTGGCTTAGAGAAGGAGAGGGGAGAGTTTTCAGCAATACCAAATCTGGGTTAAAAAGAGGTGGTTCTATTTCCTGGGGTTGGGCTTTTTCTAGTTGTGTTAATTACTGTTGGAAGTTCCAAATGAAAAGCTTGGCGAAGGATTTTAATGACTTTCCATGGGCTGGAGGCTGGCAAATAGAGTTTGCCATCCTCTGACTGTAGCCATCCCGAGAACTGGAATGTATGCCCTTGAGAAGTGGCCTATTTTATTTCTGCAGAAAAGTACTAAGGTTTAATTTCTCTTACAGGGCCTTCCTAGATTAGAAGGGCTTGAAGTGTGTTGATGCCTTGGAGCTTCCTTTCCACTGACTTAGCTACCTATTTCCTTTGGCTATTTATTTGTTCCTTTTGATGTCCCCTACAATGCATCACTGCCATTTCTCATGGAATGAAAACCAAGGATAATAACCTGTTAATTTCCTGGTGCTATTTTATAGAAGATCCATTGGTGGTAAGAAAATGTCTTTCCCTTTAAATGGCAGCATGAGCATGGAGAACTAAGAAAGCATGCTTGGAGTCAGTGGAAATGTTAGCTACCTTTCCCTTGCTTAATTCAAGTATTCTTGTAAGAGTTATTAGTCCAGTTAGCTGAGCACTTATGTCTGGAGAGACACATTATTTAGAGTGACTATAGCTTAACCTGGCTTATTTATTTCTTGCTATACTGGTTGTTAGCTAAGGGCTCCACCTAGAAGACAGTAATTCTGCCATGTTACATGGGCTGTAAACAGTTATTTCCTAGGGTTTAGAGGCTTTTCTGACTAGAACTACTGTAGCAATGCCTTAGAGGCATGTGTAAATAACACATGCTCCTAACTGCAACTAAGAGGTTGAGAAAAATATTAAGGTTTTCCTGAGATGCTCCTTTACAGTCATGCTACGGGAAGAGGGGAGGCCTAGATTTGAAAGGTAAAGAAAGACAGACTGGCTGTAGTGTTTAAAAGGAGGTCTATTTTCTTTCCTTCAATTTCCAGAACCACCCAGGGCTTCTGGGCTGTAATGGCAGTTTGAGCTGCTGGAGACAGGGGTTTGAACCCTGGGACCCATCAGTCATGCTGGACCATCTGTGAGACTAGTCACAAACCCAGCAACCTTTGTCTCTGGGGGCAGTTTGATTTCCAGTGGTCTTCATCACAGGTTGGACAGAGTCAAGGTGGCTTCTTCTTGCTGTTTGGGCATGCCTTCTTAAAATGCCCTGATTTACCAACCAATGGCAACTAGCAGATGTACCTTAGGGATCCTGGACTTTGCAAGCTTGCAAAGCAGCTACTAGAGCCTTTGTCCTTCTCCTGAGCTTTCTCTCTTTCTCTTGAGCCACCTCCTGGTACCTATTATAAAAGACCAAAGTGGCCACCTTCAGAAGGTTCTCTATAAGGTGCTATCTGGTCCTATAGCTTGTTTCTGTAGTTTCCTTCTATATCGGGAGCTGTCTGTGTAAGAAACTTGTTCTTTAGAATAAGCTGTTGGATGACTCAATCAGGTGATAAGGAGGTGTGCTCTATTTTTTGTTTGTTTGTTTAGACATAGTTTTGCTCTTGTCACCCAGGCTGAAGTGCAGTAGCACGATTTTGACTCACTGCAACCTCCACCTTCTGGGTTCAAGCGATTCTCCTGCCTCAGCCTCCTGAGTAGCTGGGATTACAAGTGCCACCACTATGCCTGGCTAATTCTTGTATATGTTTAGTAGAGACAGGGTTTCACCACGTTGGCCGGGCTTGTCTTGAACTCCTGACCTCAGGTGATGCACCCACGTCAGCCTCCCAAAGTGCTGGGATTACAGGCGTGAGCCACCGCTCCTGGCCAGAATTAGTGCCTCTCTCAGCCTTTCCATAAAGATTGCAGGATTCTCAACTGGCTTTTCATCTATTATAGGCAATTTAGAAAAATTGAGAGGTTTGGCCTTAGTTTTATGTAGGCCCTCTAATATGCATATCAAGAAGTGTTTTTTTTTTTTTTTATTCCTCTGCAGAGGTATTGGAGTTCCAATCAGGGTTGTTAAGAGGAACTGCTTCTGGCCAGGCATGGTGGCTCATGTCTGTAATCTTAGCACTTTGGGAGGCTGAGGCAGGTGGATCACCTGAGGTTGGGAGTTCAACACCAGCCTGACCAACATAGAGAAACCTCATCTCTACTAAAAATACAAAATTAGCTGGGTGTGGTGGGGCATGCCTATAATCCCAGCTACTCGGGAGGCTGAGGCAGGATAATTGCTTGAACCTGGGAGGCAGAGGTTGCAGTGAGATGAGATCGCGCCACTGCACTCCAACCTGGGGACCAATCTAGACTCCACCTCAAAAACAAACAAACAAACAAACAAACAAACAAACAGTTCCTGCTTTGCTTTGCTTCCTATTTGGAATGGTGTTTCTGCTATTTCTTCACTTTCCCTATCTCCTTTTTTCCTTTTTGGTGTATAATAGGAGATATGTTGCTCATCTCCAAAATCCTCTGCTGTCTGCAGAGCTGCCTACTTTTCAGCTGTGGTTAGGGTTTGTTTTAGAAGCAGCATAACATCCTCTCATGGGAGGTAAACCACCTGAGTTAAATTCAGGAATGCTTCTATATACCTATTGGGGTTGTCAGAAAATCAGCCTGTCTTCTTTTACTTGCCTAAGGTCTTGTAATGAGAAGGGAAATTGAGGTGGCCCCAAATAAGGGGGATTATTGGATGGTTCCACCAGAAGTTGCTTTCTAATTTTGGGGAGTTATTCTCTATAGGCCTTCCTGATATGACTGTTAAAAAGGCTGGGTTGGGTCAGGCACAGCGGCTCACGCCTGTAATCCCAGCACTTTGGGAGACCAAGGTGGGCGGATCACCTGAGGTCACAAGTTCAAGAGAGCCTGGTCAACATGATGAAACCCTGTCTCTATGAAAAATAGAAAAATTAGTTGGGCGTGGTGATGGGTGCCTGTAATCCCAGCTACTGGGGAGACCGAGGCAAAACTTCAACCTGGGAGGCAGAAGTTGAAGTGAGGTGAGGTTACACCATTACACTCCAGCCTGGGCAACAAGAGTGAAACTTAGTCTTAAAAAAAAAGAAAAAGAAAAACAAAAAAAGCTGGGTGGGTCTTACAACACTTAAAAAAGTTTACTATAAATGTCATCCCCTTATTAAAAAAAAAAAAAAAGAAAAGTCACTTTTAAAAGTCCTGAAGTTAAAGGAGTTCCAGTGTTTCAGAGTACACTTTAGAGGGCTGCTGAAGTTGATCTGTTACCAACCTAGAAAAAGAAGTGAAAATAGGTCAGGCTCAGCAGCTCACACCTGTAATCCCAGTACTTTGGGAGGCCAAGGAGGGTGGATCACCTGAGGTTAGGAGTTCAAGACCAGCCTGGCCAACATGGCAAAACCCCATCTTTACTAAAAATACAAGAATTAGCCAGGTGTGGTGGCACGTGCCTGTAATCCCAGCTACTTGGGAGGCTGAGGCAGGAGAATCGCTTGAAGGAGGCAGTAGCTGCAGAGAGCCGAGATCATGCTACTGCACCCCAGCCTAGGCAACAGAGTGAGACACCATCACAGAAAAAAAAAAAAAAAAAAAAAAAAAAAGAAAGCAAAAGTAGTGATAATAAAAGCGTCTTTTTAGTCTCCCTCCTTTCAGTGTGACCCAGGGTGGAGGAAAAAACAGCTGAAGCATCTCCTCAACTGTTTTTTCTCCTTTGTTCCTGGCTCCCAGCAGCATGTTAAATGTGGCACCCACAGTTGTAGGTGCAGCCGTCCAAGCCATGGAACTGGATAAACGAAGTGATGGGATTTAACCACAATTACCCACACAGCCTTAGTTAGCTACTTGCGACTCCACTTTGACTTTCTAAACTTGTGTGACCTGCCTGGCTCCCAAAGAATGGATCTCTGGAAAAACTGTAATGGTAGCATGTGGGCAATGATTACATCTTCCTTGTTAATGGAGGAAATGTGCTGGTTGGAGCTCTATATCCTGCTATTATGACCCATGCTAAAACATTTCACCTTAGAAAATGGTTCCAATTAACTTCCAGACTTAAAATCTCCTCAGTACTGTTCTAACTGGAGACAGAATGGGTACACCAAAGGAACCTAAAGGGGGCCAGGCACGGTGGCTCATGCCTTTAATCCCAGCACTTTGGCAGGCTGAGGCAGGCAGATCACAAGGTCAACAGATTGAGACCATCCTGGTCAACAAGGTGAAACTCCGTCTCTACTAAAAATACAAAAAAATTACCTGGGTGTGGTGGCAGGCACCTGTAATCCCAGCTACTCAGGAGGCTGAGGCAGGAGAATCGCCAGAACCCAGAAGGCAGAGGTTGCAGTGGGCCGAGATTGCGCCACTGCACTCCAGCCTGGATAACAGAGCAAGACTATGTCTCAAAAAAAAAAAAAAAAAAAAATTGAGGACTGGTTAAAGGCTTTTCCACATTCTGCACATTTGTATGGTTTCTATCCCGTATGAACTTTCTGGTTTAGAAAAGTTTGAGGTGTTGTCAAAAGCATTGTCACCTTTTTCTTGTTTGTAGAGTTTCAATCCAGTATGAATTATCTTATGTATATGAAGAATTGAGGACTTGTTAAAAGGCTTTGCCACATTCTTCACACTTGTAGGGTTTCTCTCCAGTATGAATTTTCTTATTAGTAGTAAGGATTGAGGTTCAGCTAAAAGTGTTGCCACATTTTTCACATTTGCGAGGTTTCTCTCCAGTATGAATTGCCTTATGTGCAGTTAAGTTGTAAGGACTGGTTAAAGGCTTTGCCACATTCTTCACATTTGAAGGGTTTCTCTTTAGTATGAATTATATTATTCATAGTAAGATTTGAGGACTTATTAAATGCTTGGCCAAATTTGTAGGGTTTCTCTCTGGTATGAATTCTATTTAGTAAGGGTTGAGGACCAGTTAAAGCCTTTGCCATATTTTTCACATTTGTAGGGTTTCTCTCCAGCATGATTTTATGTGTAGTAAGGGTTGAAGATTGGTTAAAAGCTTTGCCACATTCTTCATATTTGAAGGGTTTCTCTTTAGTATGAATTATCTTATGTTTAGCAAGAGTTGAGGACTTACTAAAAGCTTTGCCACATTCTTCACATTTGACGAATTTCTCTCCAGTATGAATTTTCTTATGTTTAGTAAGAGTTGAGGACCAGTTACAGCTTTTGCCACATTATTCACATCTGTAGGGTTTATCTCCAGTATGAATTCTCTTATGTTTAGTAAGAATTGAAGAACAGTTAAAGCCTTTGCCACATTCTTCACATTTGTAGGGTTTCTCTCCAGCATGAATGAACTTATGTGTAGTAAGGGTTGAAGACTGGTTAAAAGCTCTGCCACATTCTTCACATCTGTAGGGTTTCTCTCCAGTATGAATCCTCTTTATGTGTAGTAAGGTGTGAGGACCAGTGAAAGGCTTTGCCACATTCTTCACATCTGTAGGGTTTCTCTCTTGTATAAACTATCTCATGTGTAGTAAGGGTTGAAGACTGCTTGAAAGCTCTGCCACATTCTTCACATTTGAAGGGTTTCTCTCCAGTATGAATTCCCCTGTGTCTAGTAAGGGGTGAGAACCAGTTAAAGACTTTGCCACATTCTTCACATTGGTAGGAATTCTCTCTACTAGAAAATCTTCTATGTTGAGTTAGGTGTAAAAGCATACAAAATGATTTGTCACATTTTTTACATTTGAAAGGTTTCTTTCCAGTATGTCTTATTTCCATATGAGTTTGAAAATTTATGAATGACTTTCACATATTTAGGACATTGAAATATGTTGCTCTTGGTAGTTGTCAAACACTGCTTTAGTCTATCACAACCTTCTTTGTGCACATTACACTCATCTGCACTCTTACGGCCTCTTGTTAATTGTAAATTCTCATGTCCACATTTTCCATATCTTCTCAGTATCACTTTTTGGAAAGAATTTTTTATGTCTCGTTCTGGCCTAAGGTCTTGAGCAAAATGAGAACATATAACTGAAAGAAATAAAAATGACAAATCACTTACTAGACTCAGATTAACACAGTTTACAAATCTCACCTATAAAATTATACAAACTAAATAAACAAGATGGCAAAGCAAAATACTAAAAGCTCTAATTTCTTTATAGACATATAAATGTAACAAAAACACTAACCAAAATACGTCTGAGGAAATTTTATAAATGAGTTAAGTTTGTGAAGTGACCCAGGTGAGTACAGTGCAAAGAGTGACATAGAAGAAAAAGAAAAGTCTCTTAAGTTTACCTAAAACTGCTCTTTCTGGTCCCCAATATAACACAGTGCCCTTAGAAGAAAACTGCCAACTTTTGGCTTTTTTAATAAAGATAAATACCGGCTCATATATCTTCATTACTTGCTTTTAGAGGCCTTTTCAGACACTGGTTTCTGTTTTCTATAACACATAGTGCTGAAAGAAATGGTGGCATACTTTGGAATGACAGTTTAAGTCTGCTGAAACTACAGTTAAATTTTAAAGCAGCAGAGAGACTGCAGTACCACAGACAGAAAAGAAGTGTAGCAAGTGATTACTATTAAGAAGAAACATGAATAAATGCCTTTAACTAAAAAATAAACACAAAATTATTGACAAGACTCATTCTAAGAACACGTTTGAGAGACTCCCACAATCTCTAACCAAGACAACGGTTTTCAGACTATACCAGGACAGAGCTACCTTATAAAGATTGTGACAGGTAACTTTTTCTAATGTACAAATTTCATTTGAAGACTACAATGTATTAAAAAATAGGGCAATGTGGTTCCACCAAAAAATTACAACATTTTCAGAAAAACCTCATAAAAGAAATGTATACATTTATGTTAAAAAAGGAAAATAAATTGAATAATACTCAATGGGTGAAAGAGAAACAATGAGAACCATAAAAATCAAAACATGGGAAGAACAAAAATATTTAAAATATCAAAAAAATGGGAACTGGATGTAAAAAAAAAATACAACAAAGAATAACTGAAGGCCGGGCGCGGTGGCTCAAGCCTGTAATCCCAGCACTTTGGGAGGCCGAGACGGGTGGATCACGAGGTCAGGAGATCGAGACCATCCTGGCTAACACGGTGAAACCCCGTCTCTACTAAAAAAAAAATACAAAAAACTAGCCGGGCGAGGTGGTGGGCGCCTGTAGTCCCAGCTACTCGGGAGGCTGAGGCAGGAGAATGGCGTGAACCCGGGAGGCGGAGCTTGCAGTGAGCTGAGATCCGGCCACTGCACTCCAGCCTGGGCGACACAGCGAGACTCCGTCTCGGAAAAAAAAAAAAAAAAAAAAAAAAAAACTGAAAACTCTTGAAAGAAAATTGATATAGAAATGAAGAAGCTCAACAAAAACACTAAGATACACACAAAGATATATTTATAACAAACACATATAAAAGCACAATTTCAAAGTCACAGACAAGAAGAGACTCTCAGGAGCTGCAAGATAAAAGTGATGTGTCATTTGCAAGCATAGTCTTATTAGATAGCCAGTAAATTGTCAACAAAAATTTTTCAGGCCAGAAAGGAACTGTGTAATATAGTCAAAGTCCTGAAAAAAAACAGTAATCAAGTAAGTACAATACCATCAGCACATCTCTCTGCCAAATAGAAAGATAAAAACCTTCAAAAATAACCAAATTCTGAAAAAGTATATTGGCATTCCATATGCCCTACATACGCTAAAAGCAGCTGCTTCTACTGAAAATAACAAAATTCAACAAAACAATAATCACATTAAATACATTATTTTCTGGGAAAGATATACGCATATGCAAAAACTGAATTTCATAATATTATAATGGTGCAGAAAACATTTCTAATTATTCTCTAAAATTTGAAAGAGAAAATCACAAAAATCATTATATACACCTGTTAATAAATATACCATATAAAAAGATATAATTAGCAATATCAATCACAAATTTTAGGGCAGACATATAATGAGAAATTTTTTTTTGCATGCAACTGCAGTTCCTTTTTTACCAGATTTAAATATAGTATTGTATCTTTTAGAGGTTTTATGTAATCCCCAAGGTACCACAAAGAATATATCAGTGTAGATACACAAAACAAAATAAGAAGGAACTAAAAGTATATCAATATAAAAAATTTTTTAAATGACCAGGTGTGGTGGCTCATGCCTGTAATCACAGTACTTTGGGAGGCCGAGGCAGACAGATCAGTTGAGGTCAGAAGATTGAAACCAGTGTGACCAACATGTGGAAACCCCATCTCTACTAAAAAATACAAAAATTAGCCGGGCATGGTGGCATGTGCCTATAATCCCAGATACTCGGGAGGCTGAGTCAGGAGAACTGCTTGAACCCAGGAGACACAGGTTGCAGTCAGCCGTGATTATGCCATTGCACTCCAGTCTGGGCCAGAAGAGCACACAAGCTACATCTTAAGTCAAAGATAGTCATATTTTATAAAACGTACTTTAAGTCAAAAGTGCAAGGACACAAAGAAGGACATTAAACAATAATAGATTTATTTACTGGGAACTTACGACAGATTTGTGTGTGTGTGTGTGTGTGTGTGTGTGTTTGTATCTCACATGAAGTTTCCAAGTATATAAAGCAAATATTTGACAGAATGGAAGAAACACCTACACAACAGTAAAAGTATAGTAGGACATTTTAATGCTTCACTTTCTGTATAAAACAAGACAGAATATTACTAAGTGAAAAGAAGACTTGAAGGCAGTGTAAAACCATTATTTCTAAAACAGGTTTAGAGAAGACTCCGCAAAAATATCAGGATACACAACCTTCTCAATAGCTAATACAATATTCTCCTTGATAGACCACCTGTTAGGCCAAAAAAGAATTATTTGTTAATTATTTTTTTTAAATTTGTTAAAACTGAAATTTTATGGATTATATTCTACTACCAAACTGAGTATAGACAAAAATTTAAAATTTACATATATGGAAATTAAATACACAATTGAGCAAGCTCCTGTTCAAAGGTTGAAATAATTAATATGTTGAAGATGTCCATACTGCTTAATGAAATCTACAGATTTAATGTTATGTTTTTTATAATTTCTCATTGCACTTTTGAAGAAATAGAAACAGCAACCCCAAAAGTATATAAAATCTCAAGAGACAATGAAGTTCCAGTCTTAAAAAAAAAAAAAATACACTGTTGAAGGCATTACAGTTCCTGATTTCAAAACATATTATAAAGCTACAGATTTAAAACAATTTGGCACGAGAATAATGGCTAAAAAGTGGACTAACAAAATGGAATGCTGCATGTTTATAAACTTTCACATATATAGTCACATAAAGAGTTATTTGCATACCCATAACTATTGCAGCATTGTTACTGAAAGCCGGTCAGTAGAGCAATGAAAATTTCTGTCACCAAATCATTCAGTAGATATAATTTGAAATATAAAAATACTGAAATATAAGCCAGGATTTTAAAGAGAGGAAATATTCTAACTATAAATATAAAGCTTGATGATATTATGCAAAATGAAATGAGCCAGCCACAAAAAGACAGAGGTTGTATGAGATACATGAATCAGTTAAAAAACACACACACACACACGGTGGTGTCTGCAAAGAGCCAGAAAATCAGAAAAATTGATCGTTGTTTAATTTATATTGAGATTTAGCTTTGCAAGATAAAAACATTCTAGGGATATGTTGCATAGCACTATCAATATAATTAATATGACTAAATAGAATATTTAAAAATATTTAATAAATTTTATGTGTTTTGACAAGTAAAATAAACAATAATATCTTTAAAAGATACAGATAGTTTTAGTATTATTTTCAAATCCAAAAGCATTTCTCCCACACAAAAATAATACAGATTCACAATAGATATTGAAATCAGGAGAATTTTTATGATTGCTTACCTAGACAAGATTAAACAACCATTCACAACAAACCTACATAATAAATATACAAGTTATTAAAAAATACAGAAATAATATTTATAAAGGTAGACAAGCATAGAGGTAACTATACTGGCTGTAGACATATGACTGATCCATATGTGATTTTGCTTCACACTAAAAATGTACAGTTAAACACTGCCATATACAATTATAATATAAATGAAAATATCAAAACACAAGTAACTGGTGTGAAGGGGCATGCCCTAAAATATGTAACACACACAAAAAAATTGCAAAACAAAATTAAAATATGGATTGTAAAACTTATCGGACACCATCAAGTATATCAACATATTCATGAAAGGTATCTTAGACAAACAATATAGGGAAAAAGTAATACAAAGGTTACTTAAAGCCAAAAAGGGCTGAGGACTTCCCAAATTTTATGTAACAAAAAAATTCTAAACAATAATACTTAATTCAAAATTATTTTACTTCAAAACAAGATAAAATAAAGACTTTCCAAAATAAAATTGTGGGTGTTCATTAAAACTAGCATAGTCATAAAAAAAAATTGTTACATGGTGGCCAGGCACAGTGGCTCGCGCCTGAAATTCTACAGCTTTAGGAAGCCAAGGCAGTCAGATCACCTGAGACCAGTAGTTCAAGATCAGCCTGAGAAACATAGTGCGACTGCATATAAACACACAGAAATACTAAAATGAGTCCATTATGCTGAAAAATAAAATCATGCTGAATAGTATCATGAAAACATAAATAAATATAAAGCTCTCTATTAAATTTAAATACACAGACATAGAATTTTTTACTATTATAATGATGCTAGATAAAATCCTTAAAAGTTCTTCTAGATATAAAAAACAAAATATGAATCATCATAAATCTGTTAATGGGCACACGATGTAAGATAATATGATTTGTAATATTAATAACAAACTGGAAAACATAACAGTATAGGTTTTGTATTTAACTGAAGGTGTATGAGATTAAAATATATTGTTTTAACTTTAAGATATTTAATCTCCATTTTTCAACATGGTTACATTAGATGTCAAGATGATTACATTATATTTATGGATAGTAAGGAAAACAAAATGAAAAAATAAAGCATATCACAAAAAAATTACAATAAACAAAAATTAAGGCAGTGAAACAGGAAATGAGAAAAAAACATATCTACAAGAAACACATAAAACAGTAAAAATGAGATGGTTTCTGAGGACTTAGTCTTTTCCCAAGCTGACTCTGAGGAATCTAGGCACTTTTGATGTGTGGAATTCTTCCCAGTTTTTCAAACCCTTTCCACCAAAGGGCAGCCAGAGTGCTCTGCTAAGTGGTTCCCCGATCCCATGCATCCTGACAGGGAGACCTCCCAACAGACATCATCAGACAACATATACAGGAGTGTTCCCACTGTCATCAGGTCGGTGCTTCTCTGCAACAAAGATTCCAGAGGAAGAAGCAGGCGACTAGTCATCTCTGCTGTTCTGCAGCCTCCACTGGTGACATCTCCAGGTGTGGGATGAACTCAGGCAAATACGGTCTGGAGTAAACCCCAAGCAAATTTCAGCAGCCCTACAGACGATGGCCCTGACTGTTAAAAGAAAAACAAACAGAAAGCAATAACAACAACAGCATCAACAAAAAAAGTTCCCAAAAAACCTTATCCAAATTTCAGCATTCTCAAAGATTGAAGCTAGGTAAACTCACAAAGATGAGAAAGAATCCACACAAGAATGCTGAAGACTTAAAAAGCCAGCATGTCTCTTCTTTTCCAAATGATTGCAACACCTCTCCAGTAATGAAACAGAACTGGGCAGAAGCTGAGATAGATGAATTAACAGAAGTAGGCTTCAGAAGGTGGGTAACAATGAACTTTGCTGAGCTAAGACAGCATGTCCTAACCCAATGAAAAGATACTAAGAACCATGAAAAACATTACAGGAGCTGTTAACCTGAATAACCAGTTTAGAGAGGAACATAAATGAACTGAACTGTGTTTTTTGGTTCCTCAATAATTGAGTAGACCAAGCAGACGAAAGAATTCAGAGCTTGAAGTCTATCTTGCTGAAATGAGACATGCAGACAAGGCTGAAGCAAAAAGAATAAAAAGAAATGAAAAAAATCTCTGAGAACTATGTGATTATGTAAAAAGACAACCTACATCTGACTGGGATACCTTAAAGAGATGGGGAGAATGGAACCAACTTGAAAAATATACTTTAGGATATCACCCAGAAGAACTTTTCTAACCTAACAAGAGAGTCCAACATTTAAATTCAGAAAGTCCAGAGAACCCAGTAAGATACTCCATGAGAAAACCAACCCCAAGACACAGAATCATCAGATTCTTCAAGGCTGAAATTCAGGAAAAAATGATAAGGGCAGCTGGAGAGAAAGGCCAGGTAATCTACAAAGAGAAGCCCATCAGACTAACAGTGGAACTCTAAACAGAAATCCTACAAGCTAGAAAAGATAGAAGACCAATACTGAACATTCTGGGATTATAATTCCTTGGAAAATTAAAACTGGCATGCTGTAATAATTTTTCTTTAAACATGTCCTTCAACCATATACTCAAAAGGGCAATGTGACTGGTGTTCATAAGTACTGCCTCCCAACATACTAAACACGATTTTCAGTTTTAAGAGGCCGAGGCAGGCAGATCACCTGAGGTCAGGAGTTCAAGACCAGCCTGGCCAATATGGCAAAACCCTATCTCTACTAAAAATACAAAAATTAGCCGGGCATGGTGGTGGGCGCCTGTAATCCCAGCTACTCGGGAGGCTGAGGCAGAGAATTGCTGGAACCCAGGAGGTGAAGGATGCAGTGATCCGAGATCGCGCCACCGCACTCCAGCCTTGGGTGACAGAGTGAGACTCCATCCAAAAAAAAAAAAAGTCAGAGGTGACACAAGCAAATAAAAAACCATTTTATGCTCATGGATAGAAAAGATCAGTATCATTAAAGTGGCCATACTGCCAAAATAAATTTAACAATTTGTTACTATTTCTATCAAACTACAAAATAACATTCTAAAAAAAAAACAAAAAACAAAAAACACTAGTTTACAATTTATACGAAACTGAAAAAGAACCCAAATAGCCAAGGCAATCCTAACCAAAAAGAACAAAGCGGGAGGCATTACATTACCCCACTTCAAACTATACAACAGGGCTACAGTAACCAAAGCACCATGATATTAATACAAAAACAGATTGATAGACAAATGCAACAAAACAGAGAGCCCAGAAATAATGTCATAACATTACAACTATCTGATCTTCGACAAAACTGACAAGAGGAATGTGGGAAGAATTCCATAAATGGTGCTGGTGTAACTAGCTACCCCTACGTAGAAGACTGAACCTGGACCCCTTCCTTATGCCACACATCTACAACCATCTGAACTTCAACAAAGCTGACAAGAGGAAAGTGGGAAGAATTTTTTATTTAATAGATGGTGCTGGAATAACTAGCGAGGACTATGTAGGAGACAGAAACTGGACCCCTTCCTTAAACCATATATAAAAATCAACTCAAGATGAATTAAAGACTTAAATGTAAAACTTAAAATTATTATTATTATTCTTTTTTGAGATGGAGTTTCACTCTGTTGCCCAGGCTGGAGTGCAATGGCACAGTCTCGGCTCACTGCAACCTCCGCCTCCTGGGTTCAAGCAATTCTCCTGCTTCAGCCTCCCGAGTAGCTGGAATCACAGGCATGCGTCACCATGCCTGGCTAATTTTGTATTTTTAGTAGAGATGGTGTTGACCACCATGTTGGTCAAGTTGGTCTCAAACTCCTGACCTCAGATGATCCACCTGCCTCAACCTCCCAAAGTGCTGGAATTACAGGCATGAGCCACTGCGCCCGGCCAAAATTAGTATTTTTTTAAACCCTGGAAGATAAATAACCTAAGAAATAGGAACTAGACGTAGGAACTGGCAAATATTTTATAATGAAGACACCAAAAGCAATTGCAACAAAACCAAAAATTGACAAATGAGACCTAACTAAAGAGCTCTTTACAGCAAAGGAAACTATTAACATAGTAAACAGACAACCTACCGAAAAAAGAAAATATTTGCAAACCATGCTTCTGACAAAGGTCTAATATCCAGAATCCATTAGGAACTTAAGTTTACAAGAAAAAAACAACCTCACTAAAAAGTAGGCAAAGGATATAAATAGATGCTTTTTGTTTGTTTTGTTCCTTTGGAGAATGAGTCTCGCTCTGTTGCCCAGGCTGGAGTGCAGTGGAATGATCTCAGCTCACTGCAACCTCTGGCTCAAGGTTCAAGCAATTCTCGTGCCTCAGAGTAGCTAGGACTACAGGTGTGCAGCACCACACTCAGCTAATTTTTGTATTTTCAGTAGAGACAGAATTTTGCCATGTTGATTAGGCTGGTCTAGAGCTGACCTCAAATGATCCACCTCCCTCAGCCTCCCAAAATTCTGGGATTACGCCGTGATCCACTGCACCTGGCCAAACAGATGCTTTTCTTGCTTTTCCTTCCTTCCCTTCCTTCCCTTCTTCCTTCCTCCCTCCCCCCTCTCCTTCCCCCTCCTCTTCCCCCCTTCTCCTCCCCCCTCCCCCCCCTCTTCTTTCTTTTCTTTTCTTTTT
>NW_016831308.1:15294-33638 GCF_001698545.2 Rhinopithecus bieti | reverse complement strand
AAAAAAAAAAAAAAAAAAATACACCTGAGAAAATTCCTAAACTCACTCTAAGAATGAAATAGGTAAATGAGAATTTTTAACAAATGAAATATATTATTAGACACTAATTTTTTTCTGAAACCCAGCTTTTATGCCCTTTATATATATTTTCTTGCCTTTCAAGTCCTACTAATAAAATGCAATTTACCATTAAAAAATGGAAGTCGAAGGCCGGGTGTGGTGGCTCACGCCTATAATCCCAGCACTTTAGGTGGCCGAGGCGGGTGGATCACCTGAGGTCAGGAGTTCGAGACCAGCCTGACCAACATGAAGAAACCCCGTCTCTACTTAAAAAAAAAAAAAAAAAAGGCAGTCAAAATAAGTGAAAACAAATCTTTTCCAGGCGACAAACCAAGGGAGTGTCAGTGCTGATTAGGAAACAGATGTGTCTGACTCATTTGTCAAGTCAGGCCAGCCAATCACTTCAGAGATTCATCCACCGAATCCTGCTCCTGTGCTCGATAACCACTCACTCAGGAGACAATGCATTATGCCCCAGTACTGTCCCACGTGCATTTTACTTTGTAAGTTCTTGCACCATCTCGCTTACATAAGTTGTTTTTTTTTTGTCTTTGGGATACTATTTTTTTCACAAAACTTAGAGAATCCAAGGGGCAAAAATGATTTCTGTTTCCCCCTCGATTTCAGCAACTGATTGGCTGACCAGCAATGTGTCTCCAAGAAAGGGAAGCTAGATTGGGTGAAGACAATCTTAGTGTCTGAAGGGGTTAGCTTTTCAAAGGAAGAGTATGCCAGGAGATCCCTCTCAGCCCCGGGGCATCCACCTACTCCCTTGATGATACACTCTATACCTCAGGTTGTCCTCAGGGAGAAAATAACCCGGGAGCTGATATTCACTAGACACTCTAGTAGACAAAGCCATGGTGGGCATCTTGGTTTATCTCCAGACAGTACTGAAACCCAGGACCAGAAAAAAACTGAAGGTTGACTGAGGACACATCACTCCATAAAGTTTCCAAAGGAAAACCTTGATCTGAAAACTTTCTGATAAGATCTCTGTGCCTAGGGCAGATTAAAAGAAAGAAAAGGCAAAAAGAGTTTTTACAATAGTGTCAGGGAATTATTCTTTGCTTTATTCTCATGGGAAATATTTCCAAACAAAACAATTTTTTTTAAAGTGCCATCCAATGCTTTGTCAAAAAATGATTAATCAAAATACAGTATCAGAAATGTACACCAAAGGAAAAATAGTTGACAATGTGAATCAGGAAAGGAAAGTTGTCATCGGGACTGTCAGAAGAAACTGGAAATCTGGTACTTTACTGCAAGCCAGAGTTAGGCTGAAGGAATGAGGGGTAGAGGGTAGGCTTGAGACACATGGGGGTAGGCTCGGGACACGTGAAAAATCCAGGGGAAAAGCAGTTCCCTGTGGAGTGTGAGAATAATTAAGTGGCAGGCAATTGGACTGAGGTGGCTCTAGTCCCAGGGTTCCTACTTTTTAAAAAATCTTACTCAAATGCATTTTTTTGTAAACTACTACATTAAAAGAAACAAAATCCAGGCTTAACCAATTAACCTCTGATTACATAACCAGGAAATTTCCACCTTGATTGTACAAATTAAGAAAGTATGTAACTGTACCTAACCAATTATTAGATTTGGTTTTCTTCATCACGCACCTTATAAAAGTCTTTCCTTCAAGCCCCTCCCACGAACCACAAACTACAAACCATAGCTGGGTGCTCTATAACTTTTGAATCGCTCTTTGATTAATCTTTAATATTTTTGCGGTGACTCCCAAACATTTTCAATAGGAGAAAACAGGAATTGGGAACTCCACAGACCAAAGCTCTTCCCATTCATGAACCTGCATCCTGAGTCAGGATTCTCCCCTGACGCCCCTCCCTGGTCCCCGCACAATCTGGGAGAGACGAGGCGCTGCTGATGCAGAGGTTCTAGGCCCGGGCACAGTCACTACGCAGGGAGAAGACAGAACTCCCGGGGCCCGGCTGTCAGCGTAGCCGCCATCCTATGGCCGAAGGGGACTGAGGCCGAGCTGGGCAAGGAGAACTCGGGGGGCAGATTGTGGAGCTGACTGAGGTGAGACCTGAGTCCCGCCACAGTCACTTCCCACCGGTTCCAACCAGCTTCTTCCCCTCTTGGGATGTCGGACCCAGCACTCTCACCATTTCTAGGCTTCCAGGGACTCCTGGCGTCTTAGCTGTGGATCTCCCAATATCTGCAGGTCACAGGGCCACAGAGGCTTGACCTGTAGGAGCAGAGGATACACGGAAGTCAAGACGAGACGTGGAGCTCCCGCTGCAGCGAGAAACAAAGGCCGCAGCGCACCCGGAAGCCGTTCCAGCCCAGCGTTTCTGATTGGATAATGTTTAAGACCCGCCCCCTCAGGCCCTGAAGATGCTGGGCTAAATGATCTAGGCTGAGCGCCAGGTTAGGCTGCACCTTTTTCCGGCAGGGGTTCCTCCCTGAGCTGAGCCGGGTCCATCCCAGAGGGTATTTGCATTTAAACTTGTGCGTAAGGTTATATGCATTTATAAATAATTTATTGTATGGCTAGTCACAAATGAAAAGGATATAATAATTATTTTTAAATTTCAACTTTTATGACCTTCCTGGCTTCTGGTCCTTTGAGCAGGGAGCTTGAGTTTTTAAAAAGGAGGCAATCCTCTGAAATAAAATAAATAAAATGTAAAATAAATAAAATGTAAACCACATGTGAATTTTAAGTTTCCTAGTAACCAAACTTTAAAAAGAAACAAGAAGCAGGTGGACTCGGTTGTAATAATTTAAGTAACCCAATATATCCAAAATATTATAATTTTAATATATGAACAATGTGTAATTATGAATGAAGTAAGTACATATATTTGGAGCGAAATCACTGAAACTAACTCTGTATTGTACCTTTCTAGCACATCGCAATTCAGACCAGTCACATTTTAGACACCCAGCAGCCACACATGGCTAGTAGCTGTCACATTGAAGTGAAGCTCTGACATCAGCGGGCTGAAGGGCCTGAACATCCCCTTTCTGCCAGAGGTAAGGTGACAGCCTCTCTTTACCAACATCTCTTTTTAATTCCGAGGATGAAACAGAAAAGAGTGACCATAGAAAAAGCAGAGGGCAGCAGGAATAAAATAACCACTGTTTGCCATCTGTTGCCACCCCTCTTCCAGAGATCAGACAGTGAACAAAGGCTGATGGGCCCACAGGCGAAAAACCTCTGTCTTCAGATCTGTCCACAGTCTTGACCTCCAATTATTAGATATGAAGAAAATAGATTAAAGGCAAACTTATTCTGCTACGTGACCTTGGCCCTAATGGTCAGGCTGTGGTTATCTGTTTTCTCCTGTGATGTGAGATAGTTGTGAGTATAAGTGCCAACCACATATATACATGCCCACATGTACTCCTGCATTATTCAGTATTGTCTTACAAGACATCCAACTTTAAATCAGGGAAAACTCAGTAGCTTTAGGGTGTCTACTATTAGAAGGTAACTGGTAATCAACCTGTCATTAAATCCCAGCATCCTAACTGCACTGGGTGCATGTATTAGTTAGCTACTGCAGCATAACAAAACATCCAAACTTAGTAGGTCATAATTGAGATAGTCATTTAGGCTGGTCTCAACGGGGCCATCCTTCTGGTCTCAGCTGAGCTCCTTCACACATGTATCATCAGCTGCTTGTTGACTGGGCAGCTGTGTTTCTGGGAGTGCACTTCTGATTCTGTGACTGTCAACGGGCAACTTGTTTCTCCACCCCATGGCACCTTATCCTCCAGTTGGCTAACATGGGCTTTTTTTATGGAGATGACAGCATTATGAAATAAAAATAGAAGCATTCAAGACCATTTGAGTCTAGGCCCCAAACTAGCCCACCGTCATGTTCACAAGTTTCCACTGTCCTGTGTAAACAAGGCCAGCCAGCTCCAGTGTTCAGAAAACAGGTTCTGGACCTCGATGGGAACAGCTGTAAAAGCACCTGGCAATAGACATGGATATAGGAGAAATGAAAAATTGCTACCATTTTTGCAATCAGTATCATTCTGCCCTTTTTTGTGTATGTTGTTTATAGAACTCTTCCACATCAAGAAACTTGTCCAAAGACCCACAGTTACTAAGTGGCTGGGCTGAGACTCAGGATCAACTGTGTCTGACTCCAAAGCGCATTCACCTCCATAGATCACAATACAATGCTAAAGTAGCTGCCACAGATCCTTGAAATCCTGAATAGTGACACTTTAATAATAGAATCAAGATCCCTTAAGATTTGTGACTATATAATACTGTTTATTATTGGGAATAATCCTCCTAAGAAATTGCAGAAGCACACGGTGGCTCACACCTGTAATCCTAACACTTCGGGAGGTTGAGATAGGAAAATCACATGAGCTCAGGAGTTCAAGTGCAGCCTGCACAACATAGTAAGATCCTGCCTCCACGAAAAAAAATTTAAAAATTAGCCAGACATAATAGTGCATTACTGTAGTCCCAGTTACTCAGGTGAATGGAACAGGAGGATTGCTGGGCCCTGGAAGGTGGAGGCTGCAGTGAGCCATGAGGAGTTATACCACTGCACTCCAGTCAGGTTGATAGAATGAGACTCTGTCTCAAAAAAAAGAAAAAAAAAGAAAAGAAATTGCAGACACAATTTTAAAAGACATAGAATACTTTGGGAAAACAGGTTAGGGACAAGTTTACAAAACCAAAGTCCAATGACACATTATGTATTTTTAATCACAGAAAAAAAAAATTGAAAACTTTTAAAAGAAAAAAAACTTGCGGGTCGTGGTGGCTCACGCCTCTAATCCCAGCACTTTGAGAGGCCAAGGTGGGTGGATCACCTGAGGTCAGGAGTTCAAGACCAGCCTGACCAACACGAGAAACCCCGTCTCTACTAAAAATACAAAAATTAGCCTGGCGTGGTGGCAGGCACCTGTAGTCCCAGCTACTCAGGAGGCTGAGGCAGAAGAATCGCTTGAACCTGGGAGGCAGAGATGGCGGTGAGCCAAGATCGCGCCATTGCACTCCAGTCTGGGTGACAGAGCGAGACTCCGTCTCAAAAAAAACAAAACAAAACAAAAACAAAAAAGAAAAAGGAAAAAAAAAGAACTTTAGAGAAATCAAATTTAACAGAGTTTAATCAAGCAAAGACTGACCTGCAAATCAGGTACCCTGTGAATTCAGAGTAGGCCCAGAGGGACTCCAGCACAATCCTATGGTGGAAGATTAATGAACAGAAAAAGCAAAGTGACATACAGAAAATGAAAGTGAGGTACAAAAATAGCCATATTGATTACAGCCTGGAATTTGCCTCATTTGAACATGGTTTGAACAGCTGATATCCTTTTATTGGCAAAAACGCAGTGATTGGTACAGGAATAGGTTACACTGTATTTACATATCTAGTTAGGTTTGAGTTTACCATGTACAAAAAAAGAAACAACCTATTGATCAAAATTAGGGAGCTGTGTTGGTCAGGCCTGTTGTCCTGGTGCCTAAGGAAGCAAGGCTAAGCGTTCGAGGCCAGGCTGGGGAACACAGAAACCTCTCATCTATATTGTTAAAAAAAAAAAAAGGAAAAAAAAAAAAACAAGCTTGCTGGGCTCAGTGGCTCATGCCTGCAATCCCAGCATTTTGGGAGGCCAAGGCAGGCGGATCATCTGAGGTCAGGAGTTCAAGACCAGCCTGACCAACATGGAGAAACCCCCCCATCTCTACTCAAAATACAAAATTAGCCAGGCGTGGTGGCACATGCCTATAATCCCAGCTACTTGGGAGGCTGAGGAAGGAGAATTGCTTGAACCCGGGAGGCAGAGATGGTGGAGATGGCGGTAAGCTGAGATTGTGCCATTGCACTCCAGCCTGGGCAACAAGAGCAAAACTCTCTCTCAAAAAAAAAAAAAAAAAAAAAAAAATTACACACTGTAGGCCGGGTGCAGTGGCTCACGCCTGTAATCCTAGCACTTTGGGAGGCCAAGGCGGGCAATCACTTGAGGTCAGGAATTGAATTTTCAGCTTGATTATGTCACATTTAGCATGAGTGACTCCATTTTGGTTGAGTTGGGTCTGTTTGGGCCTAGTGCACGAGCTCAGTCCAGAACAATGGCCTCCAATAATTTTGTTTTAAAAATTCCTCCCTCGGCCAGGCGTGGTGGCTCATGCCTGTAATCCCAGCACTTTGGGAGGCCGAGGTGGGCGGATCACGAGGTCAAGAGATCAAGACCATCCTGGCCAACATGGTGAAACCCCGTCTCTACTAAAAATACAAAAGAAAATTAGCCGGGCATGGTGGTATGCGCCTCTAGTCCCAGATACCCGGGAGGCTGAAGCAGGAGAATTGCTCGAACCTGGGAGGCAGAGGTTGTAGTGAGCCAAGATCATGCCACTGCACTCCAGCCTGGTGACAGAGTGAGACTCCGTCTCAAAAAAATAAAAAATAAAAATAAAAATTCCTCCCTTTTGGTTAAGTTCTCACATAGGTCACAGTGTGACCAAAATTCAGGGTCTTAGTGCCACTCTCAATTTTATTATTTTGAGTTTTGTCCTATTAGGTTATTCATAGGTTATGGTGTTCCGATGGTCACATAAATCTTTGAGTTTTTCTCATTCCAGTTAAAGAGAAACCAGTTGATATTCTAGAGATGACTAGATGTGAACACATAACTTTTGAAAGAATACAGTGCAGTAGAGAGACACTCTTGACTTTCAAGAGGATAATACCAAAAGTTTCAAGTATGCTTATAAGCCAGGGTCCCCATGAACCAATGAACTAAAATTAAGTAGATCAAATAATTAGTTAGATAAATAGTCTGCTCATTTCAACCCAGGAGCCTGTTCATTAATCCCCTACAACTGAATCTCTGATCATAACTGATGTATTTCTCCACGTGCAACTACAAGTATTAGCAACTACACAGACACTTCTCTGTTCATCTGGTAAGTAATTTGGAGAAATTCTATTATTTAGCATAACTTTAGTAAGAAAATTTAAAGTCTGTAGTGTAACCATAGATTTTACAATAGAATCTGCTGGCCAGGTGCAGTGGCTCACACCTGTAATCCCAGCACTTTGGGGGGCTGAGGCAGGCAGATCACCTGAGGTCAGGAGTTCGAGACCAGGCTGACCAACATGGAGAAACCCCATCTACTAAAAATACAAAAGTAGCTCGGCATGGTGGCGCATGCCTGTAATCCCAGCTACTTGGGAGGCTGAGGCGGGAGAATCGCTTGAACCCAGGAGGCAGAGGTTGCAGTGAGCTGAGATCATGCCATTGTACTCCAACCTGGGCATCAAGAACAAAACTTTGTCTCAAAAAAAAAAAAAAAAAATCACTGTAGAATCTGCTATAGAACCTATTATGGGAGATAAATTTCTAACCATTGCCTCATTTACTCTAAACCACAGGAAAAAAAGACCTAACAAATCAGGCTCATTTAGAAGAGTAATGGCCTCCTGGCAATGATCCAAAACCTACCCTGGATAAATTCCATTTAATTTATAAAGTAGGTTAGGAGAAATGGACTAATATTCTCTTTCTGATATTATGAGGCAACAAATGTCCTTTTAGAAATTATCACCCACATGAGCCTTTCATCTTTTACCTATCAAGATACAAGTATTTTCATATATAAGGTTCGCTGCAAAATCTTCCACATATAAAATTATATCCCATGAGTGCACACAAGAGACCCCTTTTTTATTTCTGTCATTTGGAGAGCCATAAGAAAATAATGGTGAACTAGGGTGTCATGATAGCAGAGATGTCTTATTTTTTTATCTTGTGGGAAAAAAAACTATCTACAACAAAGTTGCCATCTGCTTTTGAGGAGAAACATCCCTGGTTAGCTTTACTTTAAGATCGCCTATGTGTTTAAAATTGCAAGAGTTTGAGGGTACCCTTCTGAGTTGTGAGATTATGAAACCAGGGTTTAAGGTCCTGAAGTCTTGCTGCAGTAGAGATGGCAGGCAGACTCAATCTCTGGGTTCTAGATTATAAAGGGTTTTACCATACTCAGTCAGTAGACGACTAAAAGCATTCTTTACCTGGTGAAAATATGCTTTGCCATAATACATTAAAGCCTTGCTGCATTTAGTAATATTAGACTTCAGTAGCAGAGGATACGTGAGGTTCTATTATGAGATGCTTTGGCCCTCCAATGACTATTTTATAAGGATCAACACATTTTTTTTCACTCTAAGTAGATCTGATTTTCATCAATCTGCAATTACAAAAGCAATCCAGTCACTTTAGCTAGCTTTTCTCAATACTATTTTATCTGTAACACCTTATTTAACAGTTTCACAACTTGTCTAATGAAATAAGTATCTTTATCTTTGGAGACTTTTTCAGAAATGTCCCATGAGGAAAACCTGTTTCCTAATATCTTTTAACATCAGCCTTCTTACATAAGAAAGTTGTTTGTTTGTTTGTTTGTTTGAAACGGAGTTTCGCTCTTGTTGCCCAGGCTGGAGTGCAATGGTGCGATCTTGGTTCACTGCAACCTCCACCTCCCGGGTTCAAGCGATTCTCCTGCCTCAGCCTCCCCAGTAGCTGGGATTACACGCATGTGCCACCACACCCAGCTAATTTTGTATTTTTAGTAGAGATAAGGTTTTTCCATGTTGATCAGGCTGGTCTTACTTCCAACTTCAGGTGATCCTCCCACCTCAGCCTCCCAAAATGCTGGGATTACAGGTGTGAGCCACCGCGCCCAGCCAAGAAAGCTTTTATGCTACCAGCAAACATGCATTATAAATGACAAATGAATAAAATTTCTGTATAAATGTTTAAATGGCCCATCAGGTAGCAGAAAACATGAAGTTTTGCTTGTCTTCTGATGATCGTATGTTTGACACACAAATTGTCGTAATCTATTCTAGTAATTTAGAGTAGTCACCACACACATACAAACACACACATTTAATATATATTTAAATTAGATTATTTTATCTCTTCTTTGATTAAGAATGGAACACAGCACTTTTAATAATGGAAGATTTAAGAACTCAGGAATGAACAAGTGGCTCTTGGCTGTCTATGTTCTCCATGAGTCCACACTTAACATTAAATTTATGTCGTCTTAAATATCAGGTTTCTTTCTCCAATTTAGGAGCATAGCACTGATAACTGAGGGGCTATCATAGGTAATTTGACTTGCACAACAAAGTTTATTCAAATGGCATAACTAAACAATTTAGTGGTCAGGCGTGGTGGCTCACACCTGTAATCCCAACACTTTGGGAGGCCGAAGCAGGTGGATCACGAGGTCAAGAGATCGAGACTATCCTGGCCAACATGGTGAAACCCTGTCTCTACTTTATGTTTTTGTTTACTTTTTCAAAGATCAGTTGGCTGTTAGTATTTGGCTTTATTTCTGGGTTTCCTATTCTGTTCCATTGGTCCATGTGCCTATTTTTATACCAGTACCATGCTGTTTTGGTAGCTGTAGCCTTGTAGTATAGTTTTAAGTTGGGTAATGTGATGCTTCTAGATTTATTCTTTCTGATTAGTTTTGCTTTGGCTATGCGTGCTCATTTTTGGTTCCATCTAAATTTTAGGATTGTTTATTCAAGTTCTATGAAAAATAATAATTTTATTCAGGTAAGAATTACCTTGAATTTGTAGATTGCTTCTGGCAGTATGGTTACTTTCACAATATTGTCTCTACCTATCCATGAACATGGATGTTTTTCCCTTTGTGTTATCTATGATTTCTTTCAGCAGTGTTTTGTAGATTTTCTTTTAGAGATCTTTCACTTCCTTGGTTAGCTATATTTCTAAATATTTTGTTTTCGCAGCTGTTGTTAAAGAAGTTGAGTTCTTGATTTGATTCCCAGCTTGGTGGCTGTTGGTGTGTAGCAGTGCTACTGATTTGTGTAAATTGATTTTGCATCATGAAACTTTACTGAATTCATTTATCAGATCTATAAGCTTTTGGGTGAGTCCTTAGGGTTTTCTACATATTTGATTTTATCATCAGTGAACAGTGACATTTTGACTTCCTCTTTACCAATTTAGATGCCCTTTATTTCTTTTTTCTTTTTTTTTTTTTTTTGAGACGGAGTTTCGCTCTGTCGCCCAGGCTGGAGTGCAGTGGCCGGATCTCAGCTCACTACAAGCTCCGCCTCCCAGGTTCACGCCATTCTCCTGCCTCAGCCTCCCGAGTAGCTGGGACCACAGGTGCCCGCCACCTCACCCGGCTAGTTTTTTTTTTTTTTTTTTGGTATTTTTTAGTAGAGACGGGGTTTCACCGTGTTAGCCAGGATGGTCTCGATCTCCTGACCTCGTGATCCGCCCGTCTCGGCCTCCCAAAGTGCTGGGATTACAGGCTTGAGCCACCGCCCCCGGCCGATGCCCTTTATTTCTTTCTCTCGTGTGCTTGTTCTGGCTAGGACTTCCAGTACTATGTTGAATACAAGTGGTGAAAGTGCCCATTCTCATCTTGTTCCACTTCTCAGAGGAAACGTTTTCAACTTTTCCCTGTTCAGAATATTGCTGGCTGTGTGTGTGTCATAGATGGATTTTATTACCTTAAGGTATGTCCCCTTTATGCTGATTGTAAGGATAGCTGAGAGAAAGGACGAGTAGACCCAAAGTCAGGCAAGCAAGTTTTATTGTCCTGCCAGGCTGCTCCTTGACAGGCAGAGGAGGCAACCCCGCTTACAGACTACAGCGGGGCTTTATAGGGCAAGGAACTGGGTTGGGGTGTGGGGACTGAGTCTGGAGTACAGGTGTCCTAACCACATCCTGGAGATGTTTTTTGCCAGCTTTGTTATGCAAAGTGGACAGGTGTTCTGAACGCATCCTGAACGCATTGGCCAGTTCAGCTGAAGTCCTTTGATCACAAAGTTACTGGAAGGGTCAGTGGTGGGGGGGGTCTACTTCTAGCCTCAGGGGAGCTGCATGGGGGTCACAAAGGACTGTATTGGAAGACTTATGGGAAAGGAGGGGAACAGTCTAGTTGGGTTGACCCTAACATTCTAGCCTTTTAATAGATGATGGAAAAGGGGCATTGTTCTTGTCAGGTTGCTTCAAGCTGAATGGGAGCAGTGGTTAGGAGAAGAGGCTGGAAGGTAGGGATTGGTTTTGGTTCTGGTTTTGAAATTGTTAGTGTTCTTGGAGTAACATCATGTCCTGTATGGTTCCGTGGGTGAAGGCCCGGAAGCGGTTCTGTGAAAACTGAGGAACAGGCGCAAGGGGCAGGGCCCAAAGGCCTGGAGAAGGAGGATAGTTATAACAGGGCCAAAGAGGGGGAGTAGCCAGGGGTCCCAAGATCTCAAGAACCGAGAGAAAAAGGGGGCCAAGACAGCCAGGCAGAGAAGCTGTTTTCTTTTATTTTTTGGGCTTGATCTTTGAGTTTTTTAACTGCATCTTGTACCAAACCTGATTGGCTGAGATACAAACAGCACAGCTTATCTAAGAAAATGCAGAGACCTCCTTTTTTGGCATTAAGTCAAGACCTCTGCGGTTTTGGAGGACTACTACTGCAATGAATCTAATTGTGATTGGAGGTTTGAGATGGTGTTAGCTATGTCCTCTGTATTGTATGTAAGGTCTTTTGAGAGTGAGTGATAGTAGGTGAGGGAAGTGAATAGTCCTGCTACTCCAGTTCCTGCGGGAGTGGCAATTCCTAGTCAGGCAAGTAAGCGTATGAGTTGTATGGCTCAACGATGCCGAACTGAGTCCTGAATTGGGATAGGCAGGGATTGGTTTCCTGGTGCAATGTCAATTTTGGGACTAAGAAATACCAGGGTGCAGGTGCCGGTCCAATTGGTGGGGAGGCAGAGATAAATTGAGGTGCCACATAGGAAGAATATGCCTTGGCTAGGTAAGCAGAATTTGTTGTGTATGTTAAAAAGATGTGTAAGTTTGTTGTCTTTGTACATCCATGCCCCTAGGGTGCTAGCTAAGGCAGCTGAGGTGAGTGGTTGTAAGGGTGTGTTTGGAGTTTTTTGGGCAGAGTTTTTGCCTTTACTTTCCCAGCAGAAGAGGAAGCATTTTGTGTCTGTTAAGAGCTGGTTAGAGGGGTTGTCTTTAAAGGATGGGATGAGGAGGTATTCATCTGTAGTGGGGGGATGAGCTTCACGGGGGATGGGGTCCAGGTTTGGAGGGATAGGCAGGGTGTCTTCCCTTACAGTATCCAAAGTTTATGTTCTGTAGGAGGGTGATGTTAATTTGGTGGTGGGGCAAGGGGAGGGTAGTGCCTAAAAAGCATAAGGTAACCCTGAAGATCTGGGGATTGGTATGGTCAACTGGGCCCTGGAGTCGTAGGGTAAAAGTAGAGTGGCTTGAAGGTAGGTGGTTGTCCAGAGGATAGGTGGCATTGAATGTATAAAGGGACTTGAAGAGTTAGAAAGGTATTAGTGGTTATGGGACCTAGGATGGGCTTTGTATGGTTAGTATAGGGGGCCAGATAATTGAAATAGGTACATAATAATAGAGCTGCTTGTCCTGTTGCAGTGAGAGGCTTGTTTGAGCTAGAAAAGGAGTTAGAATGGTCTATTCAGGCTTTTAAGTCTCGGAATTGGAGGGGGGCACCTAGTTCATAATGGGGGTGGAAGGCTACTTGGGTAAAAACCCAGTCCTGAGCTGAAGCAGGAATTGTGGTGTAAGCTGTAGTTGATAGGTAAAAACAAAGCTAGCAGTTGCCTGCTAGAGTGGGGTTAGCTTCTTTTAATAGGGAGTGTGTAAGATTGAGGGTTTTGTGAAGGTAGTTAGGTATTGGTGGAGAAGGAGAGCTACAGTGTGAGGGAGCAGGAGGGGCAGGAGGAGTAAACAGGCAAAGGGTAACTATGAAAGTGAAGAAATGGGTTTCATCTTGGATAAAGTTACACAAGTTACCTTGGAAGGTGAGGTCAGTTATCCAGTCAAGGAATGCAGGGAGGTTAGGTTGTTCTGGGTAAAACCATGAAATGTCTTCTATGAGGCAGTGAAGGAAGAGGGTGAAATGGCAGGACAGGCAAAGGCAGGACATTTAGGAGGGATAGTTACTTGTTGGTGGTCTTTATTCCTATAATAAGGAGGATTATGAGGCAAAAGGCTATAGAAATTGAGATTTTCTGTTTGAAGTTCCACCCTGGGGGTGTTACAGATATATTCCTGTGGCAAAGAGCAGAGTAAGTAAGGCAATTCCTGTAAGGGCAGTGCAGTAAATGATTTCCATTAATGAGGGTTCGGATATTTAACAGTAAAGGGTGGTAACTTATCTGTTATGATTCATGGCGGGGAGAGTGGGGTCTTCTGGGATGGGTTTAAGGCGGAATTGGGTTGGTCCGAGGAGAGTGATGGAGTATTTGCAGGGAACAGCTGGTTGGTTAGTTGGTGGCAGGTCAGTTGCAGGGGCCCTTTTTAATCTGGAAAGATGGTACCAGGAGTTGTCCTGAAAGTTTGGCTGCAGGGGAGTAATGAGAAGAACTTGGAAAGGGCCTTCCCACTTTGGTTTAAGGCTCATTGGAGTGAGGGTTTTTAGGAAGACATATTCTTCTGGAAAAAGGGTTTGGGCGGCGGGGCCTTGGTGGGGTTTTGGGAGGGCCTGGTCTGCTTGGTCGCAGAGGAGATGACAGATGAGGGAGAGTGTTGGGAGGTATTCTCCTAAATGAGAGTTAGGAGGGGGTCTGTTTTGTAAGAGGAAAGGGCGTCCATACATTAACTTGAATGGACTGAGGAAGGAGGGGCTTTTGAACTGGCTCTGATGCGGGCCAGTGCTATAGGTAAAAGGGAGGTCCATGGTTTTTTGACTTCAACAGTGAGTTTGGTTAACTGAGTCTTGAGAATCTCATTTGCCGTTTTGACTTTTCCAGATGACTGGGGCTGGTATGGGATATGGAGGTGCCACTGAACACCAAGGGAGAGAGAGACTTGTTGGGTGATTTGGGAGATGAAGCTAGGGCCATTGTCTGATTGTATGGAGTGAGGGAGACAAAATCTAGGGATGACTTCTGTTATAAGAATTTGAGGCCGGGCGCGGTGGCTCAAGCCTGTAATCCCAGCACTTTGGGAGGCCGAGATGGGCGGATCACGAGGTCAGGAGATCGAGACCATCCTGGCTAACATGGTGAAACCCCGTCTCTACTAAAAAATACAAAAAACGGCCGGGCGCGGTGGCTCAAGCCTGTAATCCCAGCACTTTGGGAGGCCGAGGCGGGCGGATCACGAGGTCAGTAGATCGAGACCATCCTGGCTAACACGGTGAAACCCCGTCTCCACTAAAAACTACAAAAAAAAACTAGCCGGGCGAGGTAGCCGGCGCCTGTAGTCCCACGCTACTCAGGCGGTCTGAGGCAGGAGAATTGGCGTGAACCCGGGACGCGGAGCGTTGCAGTGAGCTGAAGGATCCCCCACAGACTCCAGCCCGGGTGACAGAGCGCGAGACTCCCCCGTCTCAAAAAAAAAAAAAAAAACAAAAAAACTACAAACACTAGCCGGGCGCCGGTGGCGGGCGCGCTGTAGTCCCAGCTACCCCGGAGGCCTGAGGCAGGAGAATGGCGTTGAACGCCGGGAGGGCGAGCTTGCAGTGAGCTGAGATCTGGCCCCACTGCACTACCAGGCCTGGGTGACAGAGCAGACTCCCGTCCTCAAAAAAAAAAATAAAAAAAAAAAAAAAAAGAATTGTGAGAGACTTCTGGCGCTTTTCTGAAAGGGTAGGAAGGTGCTTCTTACCCAGGCCTGAGAAGAAGGTGTCTATGAGGGTAAGAAGATATTTAGCTTTTTTGATGGGAGGCATGTGGGTGAAGTCTACTTGCCAGTTCTCCCTTGGGAGTGTTCCTCTGAGCTACTGTGTAGGGATGAGGAGACAGTGGAGGGCCCATTGGGAGGAAGTAATAGATCATATATGAGAGTTTGAGGTTATGTCTTTTAGTGAGGTGAATAGATGGGGGGAGGAGAAATAAGAGCAAAGGAGCAGGTACAGGGGGCATGCACTGATATGGAAGGATTGATGAAAAGATGTCAGAATTTCCTTAGTTTGCTCTTGGGGAGGACAAGCTTTTGATTTTGATTATCCAGTCCCCTTGAAGGGAGGCTCCTTGCTGTAGTAGTGAAGACTTTTTGGTGGGAGAGTACTTGGGTTGGACTGCTGGCGTAACAAGGAGGAGAGAGGCAAGGACAGAAGAGAGGGAGGTTTATTTTGCTGCCTCATCAGCCTTTCTGTTCCCTTTTGAGATTTTGTCTTGATCCTGTTTGACGTCCTTGACAGTGTATAACTCCTGCTTTACTTGGGAGGTGTGTGGCCTGAAGGAGTTGGGGGCCGTTAGTGATGGGGGTTCCTTTGGCAGGAAGGAATCCTCTCTCTTGTCAGATGGCAGAATGGGAATGAAGAATGTGATAGGCATATTTGGAGTCTGTGTAAATGTTGACTTGTTTGCCTTTGGAGAGGGTTAGGGCTCTGGTGAGAGCTATGAGTTCTGCTTTTTGGGAGGAGGTTCCTGAGGGTAGGGGCTTAAGGGTAGGGGCTTAACCTCAATTACTTGGTTTAAGGTAACTACTGCATACCCAGCAATTTTGAGAGAGTTGGCAGCTCCGGAAGAGGAGCCATCTATGAATAGTTGGTCATCTGGATTAGTGAGAGGCCTGGAGGAGATGTTAGGGAAGTGTGGTTGCAGGTGGTCTAGAATTTCAGTACAGGAGTGGGAGGGAGGCAAGGAAGATATTGGAATTAGAGATGCAGGGTTCAGGGGGGAACTTTTGGCAAGATGGAACTCGGGGTTGTTGAGAAATCGGGCATGAAGAAGCTGGATGAGGGACGGGGAGAGAACGCTTAACACTGGGGAGGAAAGGAGGTCCTGTAGGTTATATGGACTGTGGATGGTGATGTCTTGACCAAATGTTAGCTTTTTACTTTCTAAGGCCAGGGTGGCAGCTGCCGCTAGAGCTCTGAGGCAGGTTGGCCATCCTTCAGAAGTATTGTCTAGCTGTTTGGAGAGGTAGGCTATGGGGGCAAAGGATGGAGGACTTCCTTTTAGTTGGCCAAGGACACCAAGGGCTATTCCTTGGTTTTCAGTTGTGTAGAAGGTGAAAGGCCAGGAAATATTAGTCAAACATAGGGCTGGAGCAGTTTTAAGTTTGTGGAAGCTAAGGACTATGTTGTGGGAGGGATTTAGGGGCTCATTAGGGTGCCTTTGGCTGCTTCATAGAGGGAGTGGGCTAAGAGGGTGAAGTTGGGGATCCATATTCTGAAAAAGTCTGCTAGCCTTAGGAATGAAAGACTTTCACTTTTTGAGGAAGGTGAAGATAGGTTGTCTATTAAGGCTGCCCATGCCAGGGTCATGACTCAGGACCTGGAGGAGAGTTGAACTCTTAGGTAGGTCACCTAAGGGTTCCTACCTTAGGTGTAGAAACCTGTGGGTGATTTCTAGGGGTGGAAAGCTGTGCTTTGGAGGGAAAGAGTCTATAGCTTTTATCAGCAAGGAAATTGAGAAGGTTGGTAGTGTGGGTTTGGGAGTCTTTTAGGGAGGGGCTACAGAGGAGGAGATCACCTACATATTGAAGAAGATGGCTGGGGGAAAGGTTTAAGGAGGTGAGGTCTTGAGCTAGGGCTTGCCTGAAGAAATGAGGGCTATCCCTGAAGACTTGAGGGAGAATAGTCTATATGAGTTGTTGTGACTGGAGGGTGTTGGGGTCAGTCCTGGTGAAAGCAAAGAGGTTTTGGGAATCAGGATGTAGAAGAATGGTGAAGAAGGCATGTTTTAGGTCAATTGCAATGTAGTGGGTGGTGTTTGAGGGGACAAGAGAGAGAAGTGTATAGGGGCTAGGGACTACAGGATGGATAGGGAGGACAGCCTGATCGATGGCTTGGAGGTCTTGAACAAGTCAGTATAAGCCATCAGATTTTTTAACAGGGAGGATGGGGGTGTTATATGGAGAATGTGTTGGTCTAAGAAGACCGTGTGAGCAGAGCTTGTTCATGATGGGCTGGAGGCCCTTTTGGTGGGTTAGGGAGACGGGATATTGGAGAATTTGGGAAATTTGGATTTTTTTTTTTCTTTGACCGAGTTTTGCTCTTGTTGCCCAGGCTGGACTGCAATGGCATGATCTCAGCTCACTGCAAACTCCGCCTCCTGAGTTCAAGCAATTCTCCTGCCTGAGCCTCCCAAGTAGCTGGGATCACAGGCGTGCACCATCATGCCTGGCTAATTTTGTATTTTTAGTAGAAACGGGGTTTCACCATGTTGGTCAGGCTGGTTTCAAACCCCTGACCTCAAGTGATCTGCACACCTTAACCTCCCAAAGTGCTAGGATTATAGGCTTGAGCCACCACGCTTGGCCTTGGAGGGGTCTTTTAATTTGGTTTTGATGGGGTCATGGTAAGCAGCTATGGAAAGGGTGGCGGTATCCCACACTACTGGGTTAACCAGAGAGGTGGGAAGTGGCTACGGGGGAGTGGGGTCAGGGGCCGGGAGCAGGAGGGACTCTGGTTGAGGGAGGCAGGAAAAGGTGATAGAAGCCTTAAATTTGGCTAAAAGATCCTGGCCTAGAATGGGGGTAGGGCAGTGAGGCATGATAAGGAGGGAGTGTGAAAAAATAGTATTAAACAGGGAACAAGTAAGGGATTCAGTGGCACGTGGATGTGAGATGAGTCCATCAACCCCCACGACAGAAACCTGGGAGGGACGAGTGTGTCCTGAAAATTCAGGCAAAGCCAAGTAGGTGGCCCTGGTATCGACTAAAAAGGAGATCGGCTTACCTGCTACTAGCAGAGTTACCCTGGGCTCCAATACAGTGATGGCAGATGGGGCCAGGGGCCCTGGGCTCCATCCGTCTTCAGCAGCCAGGCCAAGGAACTGTGGGAGTGTGAGTGATTCTTCACTCTTTGCTTTGCCAGGGCTTTGAGGAGTCGACCTGTTAGTCTGCTTAAGAGGACAATCAGATTTCCAGTGGCCATTTTGTTGGCAGGCTGGGAAAGGAGTTTTTGGAACTCATGGGTTAGGACATGCCCACCCCGATGGCCTTCTTTGCCACACTTAAAACAAGGCCCGGGGGATTACTGCTCTCGGGTCTTTTGTACCGTTGGGTGCTATGGCTAGGTTGGCAGATAGCTGCTGCTAGAAGCTGGTATTTAGCACGACCTCTTTGGGCTTTAACTAATTTATTTAGCTCATCTGTGTTATTGAAGACTTTGAAAGCCAGGTTAAGGAGGTCTTGTGGGGTCTGAGGGCTGTCTTCCACCTTTTTTAGTTTGCACTGTATGTCAGGAGCAGATTGAGAGATGAAATGGGTATTAAGAACAATAGTTCCTTCCCGGGAGGTGGGGTCAACGTGGGTGTGTGTGTGTGTGTGTGTGTATATATATATATATATATTTTTTTTTTTTTTTTTTT
>NW_016831308.1:7539-11771 GCF_001698545.2 Rhinopithecus bieti | reverse complement strand
AGCCAGGATGGTCTCAATCTCCTGACCTCGTGATCCGCCCGTCTCGGCCTCCCAAAGTGCTGGGATTACAGGCTTGAGCCACTGCGCCCAGCCAACGTGGGTATATTTTTGGAGGGCCTCTGTAAGGCAGGAAAGAAATTTGGCAGGGTTTTCGTCAGCTCTTTGGAAAATTTCTTTGAGTTTTTCAAAATTTACGGCCTTATGGGCAGCTTTGTTAAGGCCTGTGATGAGGCAAGTGATCATATGATTATGAGATGCCTTGCCAGGATCTGTGGGTTGGTACTCCTAGCGGGGTTCTTCCCGGGGAACTGCAGCAGCTCCTACCAGCTTAGTAGGGTCTTGCCGATGAAGATTGTCAGCATGCACCTCAGCTCTGAGCTACACTCTTTCCTTCTCTTCTGGGAGGAGAGTACAAGAGAGGATAATATAGAGATCAAGCCAAGTGAATTCGTAAGATTGGGTAAGGTATTTGAACTCCTTAATACAAGTGTCGGGATCAGAGGAAAAGGACCCGAGATGTTTTTCAATTTGGGAAAAGTGGGAGAGGGAGAAGGGAACATGGATGTGAACAATTCCTTCAGCCCTGGCCACCTCTTGGTGGGGGAAGTATGCGGGCTAGTTGTTGAGGGTGCTGAGTTGGAGAGCGTGTATGAGGTGGAGATGGGGAGGAATCAGAATCAGAAGCTGGGTGGTTGGAGAGCCGGGGGGGAAAGAGGTAAGGCAGGAGCGGGAACATATGGTGGAGGATCATGATGATCTAGCAGAGGATTATGATGTTGTCAGTGAGGAGGAAAGTTGACAGGGTCAAAGGAAGAGGAATTGTCAGAAGGAGCAGTGAGGGGGGTGGCTGAGGGTGGGTCAGACTTGGAACAGGCAAGGAGGATCTGGAAAGCAGAACAGGACTGACAGAGAGAGGGATGGCTACAGAGGGCAAAAACAATAAAAAAGCCTGAATATAAGGGATCTATGACCACTCTCCATTGCAATGGCAGAAGTTGTCTAGGTCCCTGAGGATGTTAGAATCGAAAGTGCCATTTTCAGGCCATTGGGAGCCATTGTCCAGTTTATATTGAAGCCAGGCTGTGTTACAATAAAAGATGAGCCTTTTTGGATAAATTTTGGAATGGAAGCCAACGGTGTTATGGTTGCAGAGGAGACATCCGAGGGGGGATGTCTTTGAGGGAGTGGACTGAGAGACTCCCATGGTGGAATGAGTGAGGGAGGGGTAGAAACGGGAGACATGGCCAGAGACTAGAATTGTGGGAGAAGGCGTCCCCCATCTCATGATTCAAGTTGGAGAGGAGCAATAATCCCCCATTCAGCCATCCCTGAAAGGGAGATATAGAGGGCCTGGAAGCCGGGAGAAGGAAATCCTTGGCCCAGTGCTGGGTCTTTTGGGAAAGGAAGAGTGGACAAGGGTTCCAGGCAAAAGGCAGAAGTCTCCTTTACTCACTCCTGAGGCAGCCCTGATGTTGGATGTGTTTGCCAGCAATGGAGAGGAGTAGGAAATCCCCTGGGTCTCTGCAAGTTCTGGAAGGGGGAGTTCAGCCAGGGGAAGGGGGCAGAGGGAAGAAGAGACGGAGAAAGTGAGGCCAAACTCTACCATCTTCTTGGGTTTTGGCACCAAAATGTAAGGTTAGCTGAGAGAAAGAATGAGTAGACCCAAAGTCAGGCAAGCAAGTTTTATTGTCCTGCCAGGCTGCTCCTTGACAGGCAGAGGAGGCAGACCCACTTATAGACTACAGCAGGGCTTTGTAGAGCAAGGAACTGGGTTGGGGTGTGGAGACTGAGTCAGGGGTACAGGTGTCCTAACCGCATCCTGGAGATGTTTTTTGCCAGCTTTGTTTTGCAAGGTGGACAGGTGTTCTGACAGCATCCTCAGCCGTCTGCCAGTTCAGCTGAAGTCTTTTGATCAAACAGTTACTGGAAGGGTCAGTGGTAGAGTGATCTACTTCTAGCCTCGGGGGAGCTGCATGGGGGTCACAAAGGACTGTACTGGGAAACTTACAGGAAAAGAGGGGAACAGTCTAGTTGGGTTGACCCTAACACTGTTTTGCTGAGGGTTTTAATCAAAAGCAATGCTGGATTTTCTCAAATGCTTTTCTGCATCTATTGAGAAAATCTTGTGATTTTTGTTTTAAATTCTGTTTATGTGGTATATCACATTTATTTACTTATGTATGTTAAACCATTCCTGCTTCTCTGGCATGAGATGCATTTGATCATTGTGTATTATCTTGTTGATATGCTATTGTATTTGGTTAGCTAGTATTTTGTTGAGAATTTTTGCATCTATGTTCATCAGGAATATTGATGTGTAGTTTTTGGTATTAGGGTGATAATAGCTCCATGAAATGATTTAGGAAGAATTCCCTCTTTCTCTATTTTTTGGAATAGTTTCACTAGAGTTGGTACCAGTTCTTTTTTTTTTTCCTCTGAATTTTAATTGGAAACAATAAAATGATTTAACAATTCATAATGAATTATAAAACTTTGGTAGTTACATTGTACTATCATTTATGAGGCATTTATTCTTCATTATTTACACCTGAAAGAAACTGCATACTTGTGTGTTCTGTTCCCCATTTCAGAGGAAGATTATGAAGAGAAGATCTAAACTACTTATATAAATCAAAACCCAACTGGGCTAGAAATGAAATATAAAAAGAACTAAATATATAAACAACTGTGCCATAAGAGCATTACATGGTGTTAGCTCATATTTGGGGTCTGAAAGCAATTTAGCTCATCTCACAGGAAACAAAGACAGGAGCTAAATCATGAAAACCTCAATTATTTTTAGCATGCCTCTTAATTTTTCCTTCCTCTGGTTTCTTGTCTTCTATGCTTGAGTCTTGAACAGGTAACCATTTAAGAGGATGTCAGGGATAGATGGGCCATGGTGGAAGTGTCAGCAAACATGAAAAAGCAAATCTGGCCATAACTATATAGACAGTCCACCCGAACTGTTGAGCCATGTACACATAGATAAATCCAACTCTTGCAGAAAAAAGATTAATTCCCTGAAACATCTGTTCAGCTCTTCTGGCCCTTGTAATCCATCTGTGTGGGTGGCAAGCTCAGATGCTCCAGCATGGCTGGCTCAGGAGGTGGGCACCTGAGCTCAGGTGACAAGCTGCAAGGCTCCAGCCTGGACAACAGAGTGTCTCAAAAAATAAAACAAAACAAAACTCGGTGAATAAATATTTTCACTGTCTTTCACTATGTTCATAGAATTTATAATAAGAGATGTCCAATGTTGAAGAGAGGAGGGGTCCAGGGAAAGTTTTGGATTATGATGGTAGATTTTTTTTTTATCATTAATTTTCATCTAGAAGGTGTTTGCACCTGTCTTTCACTTCTGTTTGATTAACACTGATTGTCATATTAAAAGTCACTCTAGCCGGTCACGGTGCCTCACACCTATAATCCAGCACTTTGGGAGGCCAGGTGAGCTGATCACCTGAGGTTGGGAGTTCGAGACCAGACTGACCAACATGGAGAAACCCCGTCTCTACTAAAAGTACAAAATTAGTTGGGCATGGCAGCGCATGCCTGTAATCCCAGCTACTCGGGAGGCTGAAGCAGGAGAATTGCTTGAATCCAGGAGGCGGAGGTTGCGGTGAGCCAAGATCCTGCCAATGCACTTCAACCTGGGCAACAAGAGTGAAACTCCATCTCAAAAAAAAAAAAAAATCCCCTGTGGGTAATTTGTTAAAGAAAAAAAAAAAAAAAAAAGGCCTGTGGGCAGAACTACCAGGCAGAGGTTCTAGTATAAGAACAGTGTAGAGTTAGGAAGAAAGGACAGCCATGCTGGGCAGAAGAGAGAAGGTGATGACCATGAACAGAAAAATTTGCAAACCCAGCAAGTCAAGGCGCTAAATAAAAGTCTTTTGTCCTGCACTCGCCATTTAACTTCATGAACACTCCAAGAGAACATTCTCTTTTAAGGATACTGGCTCACACCTGTAATCTCAGCACTTTGGGAGGTGGAGGCAGGTGGATCACCTGAGGTCAGGAGTTCGAGACCAACCCGGCCAACATGGTGAAACCTTGTCTCTACTAAAAATACAAAAATTAGCTAGGCATGGTGGTGGGTGCCTATAATCCCAGCTACTTGGGAGACTGAGGCAGGAGAATTGCTTGAACCTGGGAGTCGGAGGTTTCAAAGAGCCAAGATCACATGCACTCCAGACTGGGTGAGAGAGTTAGACTATGTCTCAAAAAAAAAA
>NW_016831308.1:0-7217 GCF_001698545.2 Rhinopithecus bieti | reverse complement strand
AAAAAAAAAAAAAAAAAAAAAAAGATACTGGTAGTTCTCATTTTTCAGTAATCTTGTGAAAGAATCTGATTTCTCCCATCAGTCTGTCCCCAGGAATAAAATCACACAGTTGATTGCCATTCTTATAATGGAATCTTCCTGGAATAGGCTACAAGGATATTGAGAAAGTTGCTATCAGTCATTCACACACTGAAGGGACATTAATTCACCAGAGCCTTGGTGAAGAATGAAAGGAGCTCATTATAAGCAGGTCTGGATGGTGCACAGCGTATAAAGGGGACAGAGGAAACCAGGGAGCCTGGGTCTGGAGACAGCTTTAATCCCTGAAGGTACTATTATTATGTTCATTCTACATTGGAGTAAACTGGAAAAAAAAAAGGCAAGTAACTTGTTTACGATTATACTATCCCAGAGTAGAGGAGCCAGGATTCAAATTCAGGCAGCCTGCCTCACTATCAGAGCTTAAAGTCATAACTGCATACTGCACTGAAGCAGGATTCTACTGTGGCTAGGTACACTAACTTAGGGTTCACATCTCAGCTGCTCTGCTATTTCCAGCTGTGTGACTGTGGGAAAGTTACTTTTCTGTGCTCAATGTCCCCTGTAAAGTGGGGATAGTAGTACCCACCTTGTGGAATTCCTTAAATGAGTTAATAGCTGCAACATGTTTAAACAGTACCATGCACATGGTTACCGTCTAGTAAATACAGTCTACTATGTCTGAACTCTAGATGCACATGTTTCTTAAGATTCTGAAATTAGGCCAGGTGCAGTGGCTCCTACCTGTAATCCCAGCACTTTAAGAGTCCAAAGCAGGTGGATCACTTAAGGTCAGGAGTTCAAGACTAGCCTGACCAATATGGTGAAACCCCATCTCTACTAAAAATACAAAAATTAGCCAGGTGTGGTGGCGGGCACCTGTAATCCCAGCTGCTTGGGAGGCTGAAGGAGGAGAATCACTTGAACCCAGAAGGTGGAGGCTGCAGTGAGCCGAAGTAGCTTCATGGCTTTGAACTCTAGCCTGGGCGTTGCAGCGAGACTTCCTCTCAAAACAAAAAAAGAAAAGATACTGAAATTCTGGACTCTGAAATGCCAGGGTCCAGAATCCTCCAGCAGCATTCTCCTATCTTTTGACTGCAGAATCGTACCCTGCCTCCCAGGATTGAAAGGAGTAGGGCACACTATCCACCTAGTTCATCCTCATAGTAATGTGACGTCAAAGCCTTGGCTGGGGCCCAGCCATTGTAACCTTCCATTCTTCTTCGCCCACATGGGTTCTAGCTCTAATTCTATCCCAAACTTTCTGTGTGACCTTTGTCTGAGCCTCAGCCTTTTCATCTGCAAAATGGGAACCAAGCACCTATTTTGCACAGCCTCATAGGGTATAGAGATCAAAAGAAAAGATGGGTACAGGAATATTTTGTAGATTCTGTAGTGTTGTATGTGAGTGAAAGATGGCCAGTTACTGAAATCCCTGAGGAAAGGACATGTCAGTTCCCAAATCAGGTCTTAAAATCTTTCATTTTTTTTTTTTTTAGGTATGCAAAATATTTTTTCGAGGTATGCATTTAAGAGGATTCTGTTCATATTCAAATTAGTGGGTTTTCTTTTGAAAATATTTCGATTTACACTTTGTTCTTTTATTTTCTTCTTCTTTTTTTTTTTTTTTTTTTTTTAGAGTTTTGCTCTTGTCACCCAGGCTGGAGTGAAATGGAGCGATCTGGGCTCATGGCAAGTTCCGCCTCCTGGGTTCAGGCTATTATTCTTCTGTCTCAGCCTCCCGAGTAGCTGGGACTACAGGCGTGCACCACCACACCCAGCTAATTTTTGTATTTTTAGTAAAGACGGGGTTTCACCATGTTAGCCAGGATGGTCTCGATTTCTTGACCTCATGATCCACCTACCTTGGCCTCCCAAAGTGCTGGGATTACAGGTGTGAGCCACTGTGCCCAGCCTTGTCATCCTTATAGCTTCTTATTCATTCCACATTATTAGTATATTTTCTATTTTTCCCATTGTCTTGGGTTAAACATTTTAAACTTAAGTCCTATAACTCAGGGTAACATGAGTTGCAATTTTCTTTTCACTTACGAAAGATACCACATTTGAAATGTCTGCAGTTAATTTGTTGTCTTTTTTTCATTATTTTTATGAAAAGTTGGACAACCCATGGAAATTTTTTATTTGTTCACTCATATCTAAGAAGAGCATTTACTTCTTAGTTTAATTACATCCTGCATTCTTCCTTTGGTTTTCTTCTGTACCTAGAAAATTCTCTTTTTTTGTTTTTTCTTTTTAATTTTTTTTTGAGATGGAGTTTCTCTCTTGTTGCCCAAGCTTGAGTGCAATGGCAGGATCTGGGCTCCCCGCAACCTCCCTCCCCTCCCCCTCGCTGCCCAACCCGTTCAAGCAATTCTCCTGCCTCTGCCTCCGGAGTTGCTGGGATTACAGGCGTGTGCCACCACGCCTGGCTAATTTTGTATTTTCAGTAGAGACGGGGTTTCTCCATGTTGGTCAGGCTGGCCTCTGTGGGAAAGAGAGTTTCTGGGATGCCAGATGAGTTGGTCTCCCCTGTGTGACACCCATAGCGAGCCAGGTGCCGCCTCTGAGGAGAAAAGTCTCCTTGTTGCCTTCATATCTTTATGCCCCCAGAGCATAACAGCTCCAGGCATGCCACAGGTTGCTGCGGGAAATAACACTTCTTTGAAGCAGTGGAGTATGATCAAACATCCTGGCTTCTTCTGAAACCCACTCCCACCTATTTCAGTCCTGATAAGTTAAAGATCTTAAGTAGTTGAGACACACGCCTTTGCTCGAGGAAATTCACAGAAACCGCCATTGCTATACATCTTATTGAATGGCTCGTGAGTTCTCCTTCACTGATTAATCCTTTTCCTCATCCCTTCCTACCCCTCCCCTTAGCCCTAAGAACAAAGAGCTTGTAAACCAGTAAATTGGGTGGAGGCCGAGAGCTCCGGGGGGTCCCCTGGACCCGCCTTTTAAACTGTTATTCTGTCTCTTTCTAATTCCTTTGTCTCTGCCGGGCTCTGGATACCCGCCGAGTGGTGTGGGGCTGGTTTCCCCGACCTCAGGTGACCCGCCTGCCTCGGTCTCCCAAAGTGCTGGGATTACAGGTGTGAGCCACCACGCCAGGCCTTTTTTGTTTGTTTGTTTGTTTTGATACAGAGTCTCGCTCAGTCACCAGGCTGGAGGGCAGTGGCGCGATCTCGGCTCACTGCAACTGCCTCCCGGGTTCAAGCGATTCTTCTGTCTCAGCCTCCGCGTAGCTGGGACTAGAGACGCGCCACCACGCCCAGCTAATTTTTTGCATTTTTTAGTAGAGAGGGGGTTTCACCATGTTGGCCAGGATGGTTTCCATCTCTTGACCTCGTGATCCGGCCGCTTCGGCCTCCCAAGTGCTGGGATTACAAGCGTGAGTCACCATTCCCGGCTGAAATTTCTTTTTTTTGGAGCCTCGCTCTGTCGCCCAGGCTGGAGTGCAGTGGCGTGATTCGGGCTGACTGCAAGCTGCGCCTTCAGGGTTCACGCCATTCTCCCACCTCAGCCTCTGGAGTAGCTGGGACTACAGGCGCCCGCCACCACGCCTGGCTCATTTTTTGTTTTTGTATTTTTAGTAGAGACGGGGTTTCACCGTGTTAGCCAGGATGGTCTTGGCTAGTCTGGATCTCCTGACCTCGTGATCCGCCCGCCTTGGCCTCCCAAAGTGCTGGGGTTACAGGCATAAGCCACCGCACCCGGCCTGAAAATTTTCACTTTTTAAAAATATTTCTAGGGCTTCTGGCGGAGTACTGGGTCATCGCTCGCAGCCGTCATGGCAGCGGAGGAGAAGGACCCTCTGAGCTATTTCGCGGCATACGGGAGCAGCAGCTCAGGCTCCTCGGACGAGGAGGATAACATCGAGCCGGAGGAGACGAGTCGCAGAACCCCGGATCCGGCGAAGTCGGCTGGTGGCTGTAGACAAGGCAGAGAAGCGGCTCCCGGGACCCGACGAGCTGTTTAGGAGCGTGACTCGCCTGGCCTTTCTCTACAATCCACTCAACAAGTAGATAGACTGGGAGAGGCACGTCGTCAAGGCACCTGAGGAGCCTCCAAAGGAATTCAAAATACAGAAGTCAAATTATGTACCACCTCCTGAGGCCTACACCACTGAGAAGAAACCTCCTCCTCCAGAGCTTGACATGGCAGTAAAATGGTCTAACATATATGAGGACAATGGTGATGATGCCCCACAGAATGCTAAGAAAGCTAGGCTTCTACCGAAGGGGAGGAGACGTTGGAATCAGATGATGAAAAAGATGAGCATACTTCTAAAAAGCGCAAAGTAGAGTCAGGAGAACCAGCAAAGAAGAAAAAGTAGAAACAAATGACCAGAATTTCTGGACTGCTAAACTTGTTGAAATGTTTCTTTGGACAGATTAAGTTTATATTGTGGGTTATTATACCACATCTCCATGAAAGTGCATACGTTAATGAACTAATAAGTATTGCCTCAAGAACTTTCCACTGTAGAATTCTTTTTTTATTTAAAACATGTATGTATTTAAAACTCAACTGGTGACTTGTGATTGTGAAATTGATAACACTTGGATGCATTCTTGCTCTCACAGAATTGGTGACATGCTTTTGAGAGTTTTGTCACATGTTGACATGCCAATGTTCTATAAACCTATTATAAAGGAATATATTTTTAAAGTAAATATATTATAATGTCCTGTGAGCTTGTAGGGTGCTTTTCAACAGTCTTTATACAGTGTAAATAGATCATGGAAATAAAATTGCTTATTCAATATTACTATTACTGCATAACATTAACATTTGAATGTTTGTCTGTGACAAGTACCCTATTTGTTGTGTGACATTTTAAGTTGTAATAAGAAGTATTACCATTTAAAGAGTGCCTCCTGTGTTCCAGGTGCTTTGTGCATGTTTTCTCTGATCCTTAAACAACCTAGCAAGGTGTTATTAGTATTCTCATTTTATAATAAAGAGTGCTTGGGTAGCTTGTCTAAAAAATATATATTTCTACTCAGGCCAGGCACGGTGGCTCATGTCTGTAATCCCAGCGCTTTGGGAGGACGAGGTGGGGAGATCAGCTGAAGTCAGGAGTTCGAGACCAGCCTGGCCAACATGGTGAAACCCCGTCTCTACTAAAAATACAAAAATTAGCCAGACGCACTGGCGGGCAGCTGTAATCACAGCTACTTGGGAGGCTGAGGCAGGAGAATTGCTTGAAATCAGGAGGCGTAGGTTGCAGTGGGCTGAGATCTGTCACTGCACTCCAGCCTGGGTGACAGAGCAAGACTGTCTAGAAAATAAATAAATAAATAAATAAATAAATAAATAATATATGTAGTTTTTCAGCATTTTAAAGGTTTCTGTAACTTTCTCAAGATTTTAGCATATAAAATATTTTATAAAGATTTAGAATGCATAATCTCTTTATAAAATGCACAAATATGTTTCTGAAAAAAATTTTAGTTTTTTTTGTGTGGCACACAATGACATCTAATGAGAAACCTAAAGTTACATCAGTTAGAACATATCCTTTCCTTAATATACCGTAAAGTAATAATAATTTGTAAAATATAATTTCTATTACTAAGAAATTGATTCTATATATAAATTTCTGAAGTAAAAGTACATAACTGTAGAGAATAATACCTATATATGGCCAGAATTGTTTTTCTATATTACTAAAGTAATATTGGCAAAATTATTGACCTGAATTCAGATTTTTGGCTTTAATCATCATGCTTTTTTATTAGCACTTCCCTGAATTCATAAAAATAATCTTAGTTTGAATCTTCCATTTAATTCAGATGTTAATTTAAAAAATTTTTTGGCCAGACGCATTGGCTCACACCTGTAATTCCAGCACTTTGGGAGGCCAAAGCGTGTGGATCACCTGAGGTCAGGAGTTTGAGACCAGCCTGGCCAAAATGATGAAATCCTGTCTATACTAAAAATACAAAATTAGCTGGGCATGGCTGCGGGCACCTGTAATCCCAACTACTCAGGAGGCTCAAGCAGGAGAATTGCTTGAACCCAGGAGGTGGAATTGCAGTGAGCCGGGATCATGCCATTGCACTCCAAACTGGGCAAAAAGAGCGAAACTCTGTCTCAAAAAAAAATAATAATAATAAAATTTCAGGCAGAGTCTTGCTCTGTCACCCAGGTGGGAGTGTAGTAGCTTGATCACAGCTCATTGCAGCCACGACCTCTCTGGCTCAAACAATTCTTTCATCTCATTTTTACACTTTTTGGAGAGATGAGGTCTCACTATATTGCTCAGGCTGGTCTCAAAACTTTGGGCTCAAGCAATTCTCCTGCTTTAGCCTCCTAAAGTGCTGAGATATACGCATGAGCCCCTGCACCCAGCAATTGTAAAATTCTTAATTTGATTTGGCTAGATACTACTTGTTGAATTTACTTTAGTCAATGATTTTTTTTGTTATTTACAATGCTCAGAAAATACTACCTCTTGGGATTCCACTGTCATAATTCAATGACATATTTTAGGCCTAAAACCTTTCCATTTAAGGCCGGGAGCACTGTCTCCCACCTGTAATCCCAGCACTTTCAGAGGCCAAGGCGGGCGGATCCCCTGAAGTTGAGAGTTTCAGACCAGCCTGACCAATATGGTGAAACCACATCTCTATTAAAAGTAGAAAAATTAGCCAGGCATGGTGGCAGGCACCTGTAATCCCAGCTACTTGGGAGGCTGAGTCAGGAGAATCCCTTGAACCCTGGAGGTGGAGGTTGCTGTGAGCCAGAGGTTGCAGTGAGCTGAGATCATGCCAGTGCACTCCAGCCTGGGATACAGAGGGAGACTTTGTCTCCAAAAAAAAACAAAACAAAACAAAACAAAAAAGCAAACAAAAAAACAAAACAAAAACAAACAAACAAGAAAGTTTCCATTTAAAATAATTGTCTGGTGTTTGAAAACAATGAGTGTTTTATATTTACTGGCCAAAATACAGCCTATGCCTAATTATTCAAACTTTCTAATAAAGTTATTTAACATTATGCTCATGCAGTTATTATATACCAGAAAATTTAATTTGTATAATTACACTAATGGCCTTAATGTAACTTAACAGAAGTAAAAAATGTGATGGAGGCTAGAAAAGAAAGTGGATGAAGAAAGAGAAAATGCTGGGGGCGGAGCAAGATGGCCAAATAGGAACAGCTCCAGT
>NW_016831307.1:0-923 GCF_001698545.2 Rhinopithecus bieti | reverse complement strand
TATTGCGATATGTGAATGTAATTGACGGAATTACACGTTTCTCTCCAGTGTTCAGTTTGCTAGTACAGTATTCTTGAAGTCTGCAATGGAATACTTCTTAGCGCTTTGAAGCTGACGGTGACAAAGCAAATATCCTCAGATCACAAAGAGAAAGAAGTTTTCTGAGAAATTGCTTTCTGATGTGTGACTTCATCTCTCAGAGTTACACCACTATTTGTTGGAGCCGTTTCCTAGGACTGTTTCTGTGGATTCCGAGAAGTGATATTTCTGATGGGTTTGAAGAATAGAAGGACAAAGGAAATAGCCTACAAGAAAAAGCGGAATGAAGTTTTCTGAGAAACTGCTTTGTGATGTGTGAATTCATTACACAGTGTCACACCAACTTTTCTTGGGGGACCTTGCTAGCACCCATTTTGTGGAATCTCAGAAGTGATGTCTTGGATATCGTTGAATCCCATGGTGTATAAGGAATTATCCTCAGAAAAACCTGCGAAGAAGCCTTCTCAAAAACTTCTTTGTTGTGGGGAATTCAGCCCACAGATGTCCATCATTACTTTCACTGAGAAGCTTGCTAGCAGAGTTTTCACAGAATCTGCAAGAGGACACAGTGTGGCGCTCTGAGACCACAAATAACGTCACCTTAAAAAAGAAAGGAGCTTTCTGAGAAACCGCTTTGTGATGTGTGAATTCAACCCACTGAGTTCCAGCTGTATTTCGTGGGGCCGTTGGCTAGCCCAGTTTGTGTGAAATCTGAGAACTGATATTTCGGATCCCTTTGAAGTCAATGGGGCCAATGGAAATATTCTCCGATAAAAATGAGAGAAGCTTTCTGAGAAACTTCATTGTGATCTGAGAATTCACCTCCCAGAGTTACAACTTATGCCTCAGGAAGTAGTTTGCTAACACTCTTTTCGTGGAATCTG
>NW_016831306.1:0-918 GCF_001698545.2 Rhinopithecus bieti | reverse complement strand
TACACCACCCCTGTGATATGGTTCCTAATATCCAGGGGCGAGAGGATGATATTAGTCTCAGTATTGCAGGAGGTGTACACTCCCTAGTGAAATTGTTCCTAATATCCAGCGACGGAGAGGATGATATCACTCCCAACAGAGCAGGGAGTGTACACCCCTTCTGTGACATTGTTCCTAATAGCCAGCGGGGTGTGGAAGATATTACCCCAATATCGCAGGGGTGTACACTCCCTTGTGATATTGTTCCTTGTATCCTGGGAGGGAGACGATGATACTAGTGGCAATATCGTAAGGAGTGTACACACCCACTGTGATATAGTTCCGAATATCCAGAGAGAGAAAATGATATTACTCCCAACATCACAGGGGGGGTACATCCTCCTGTGATATTGGGAGTAATATCATATACTCCCAATGTATATGATACAACCAGAGGCTGATTTTACTTTTGATATCGCAGTGGGTGTACACCACCCCAATCCCAGGGTATCGTTCCTAATATCCAGGCGGGAAGAAGATGACATGGCTGACAATATCGAAAGGGTTGGACAACTCTTCTGCGATATGGTTCCTGATATCCAGGGGGTGAATGGATGATATTACTCCCAATAAAGTAGGAACCGTACAGCCACCCTGGGATTTTGTCCTTAATAACCACAGGGGAGAGGTGATATTACTACCAATATTGCAAGGGGTGTACACCCCTCCTGTGATATTGTTTCTTATATCCAGGAAAGGAGAAGATGGTATTACTACCAATATTGAAGAGATATACAGCCCCATGGGATATTGTTCTAAAGATACAGGTTGAAAGAGGATGAGATTCCATCCAATATAACAAGGAGTGTACACCCCGCCTGTGATATGAATCGTAAAACCTAGAAGAAGAGAGAATGACTTTGTTTCCAAAAATACATG
>NW_016831305.1:0-2168 GCF_001698545.2 Rhinopithecus bieti | reverse complement strand
ACTTCATCTAGGCTATAAACGCTCACAATGGTAGGTCCTTTACCAAACACCCTGAATTAGAGTATAAAGTGATCTCATACTAAAGAGTCAGAGAAACATATCAAAGAAACATATTAAACATAAGAAACATATTAAAGAGAGAAACAGAACCAAGTGACTGTTTCTATAGTCACTTGGTTCTGTTTCTATAATTTGATCTGAGGAAGTTTCTTACTCACAATAGGTAAATGAAGGCACATACTAACCAGCAATATAAGCAACAGTATAAAGTGTCATTCATACATGCAAAAAACAGACAAAATCCCAAACTCTGTGTTCTAACAAATCACAAAAGCCTCACTAACAATAAATTGAAATGACCAAATGTTTGCACTGAAAAGCAATGCCTTGGTAGCCTAATCATGCCTAACTCAAATAACAGAACCCTCTCGATATTAAAATCCTCACAGATCTGCCACAGATCAAGCTGTGTATGTCTCAGATCAAGGCTTTGCCAAAAAGCAGTTAACACACACTTAAGAGGGAAAAAATCTACATCAGCCTCCTAAATGCAATCATCTCCACACCAGTTGCAGGTCCCAAGCTTCAATGTGTTCTGCTGGACAACGCAGTAGAAAGCTGACAAGCAGGTGGCTTTCCCACACTGACTGAACCACCTCCGGGCCCATGCCCATTCATTCTCTGGTCCACCCCATGAGCTACAGCAGACCTCCTGGCTCAGGGTACTCTTTCCTTCCTGACTGCTTTCACTTAATGACTTTGTACTTTTTGGTGCAAAAATTATCTGCAGAAATCCACACTGAAAACCAAGCTTGAGAAAGGCAGCAATAACCAACCAACATTTTTACAAGAAGAACAGTCCATTTCAAGCCCATCAGATTCAAATAGCAAGCATGGATGAAAATGAAAGATTGAAAGGTTTGAGGACCTTCTCAACGTATTAAATATCCATTTAATTTACAATTAAGCTCACTGTGCTCACTGGCCTTTTAATCAGCTTTCCAGGTCCTGCTCAGACTTGCGTAGGACATGGAAATGAAAGAACCCATAAATTTATGGACCAATCTACCTTAACTAACTTGTCAAGTGTTCCTGCATCAAGCAGAAGAAATATCAGTGAAACTGATACAGGAATTAACACCTTGTTAATCCATAAAAATTAAAGGAGCAGTATCTGGCTTCCCTGGGCCACACTGGAAGAACTACCTTGCACCACACATAAAATACACTAACACTAATAATAGCTGCTAAACTTTAAAAAAAAAAAATTGCAAAAAAAGAAAATCTCACAATTTTTTGTTTGTTTGTTTGGAAATGGAGTCTCACTCTGTCACCCAGGCTGGAGTGCAGTGGCATGATCCTGGCTCACTGCAACCTCTGCCTCCTGGGTTCAAGCAATTCTCCTGCCTCAGCCTCCCGAGTAGCTGGGATTATAGGCGCGTGCCACCACGCCCAGCTAATTTTTGTATTTTTGGTAGAGATGTTGGTCAGGCTGGTCTCGAACTCCTGCCTCAGGTGATCCACCCGCCTCGTCCTCCTAAAGTGCTAGGATTACAGGCGTGAGCCACCATGCCCGGCCAATGTTTTAAGAAAGTTTACGAATTTGTGTTGGGCCACATTCAAAGCCTTCACAGGCTGCATGCAGCCTGCAGGACGCGGTTGTACAAGCTTGGATTAGAGAAATCTACAAAGACAAACTAGTGACCTAGCAGCCCTCTGATCTTTCGTGATTTGCAAGAAACTTAGGATGACTATGCCTAAAGATGACAAACATCAATTTAACTGAATGGTTCCCACCACACTGGAACGAGGAAGCTGAGCAAACTCAGAGGACTATAAGAAAGGGCTGATGTCATCTGAACTGTTTGAAATTATAAACTCCTCTAAATATATTTCAAAGCCAGACCTCCTAAGAGTTGCTCTGATACACGGATTAAAAGAGGGATGACAAAGTGTCTGTCCCCCACACTGGTCAAAGGGACAGGACATTGTTATGCTGGCAACACAGGCTGCTGAAAAGAATTTATCTGTCAAAAGGAATCAAAGTAATGACCCCAGAAGGTTCCAGAACAGACTGGTAAATTCAGGTTGCTTTTAGACTTCCCCAATGCTGGCATGCAAGGAGAAAGTAAAAACTAACATTTACAGAGCATTATATTTTATATTAT
>NW_016831304.1:0-885 GCF_001698545.2 Rhinopithecus bieti | reverse complement strand
TAATAAGAGCAAGGGTACATATTTTTTTTTACTTTAAATGATAGAATTTTGGAGTAGATTTTTCTGTACCAGCAATTGCCAAATTAGTCAGTGCCTCCATATCATTGGAACAGAACAAAGGGAAAAATAGTAACTTAGAGTATACTCTCATTCAAAAATAAGTCTTGTTCAATCAGGGCTGCATCTATATACAAACAGAGAAAATTCAAATAAAAGAATTTAAAATGTGGTTTCCTTTCTAGAATGGCTTCTGGCATCGTTTGAATTGCTGCATGAAGAATTATAGCTTGTAAGTTTCCCAATATATGTAGAATTGGCTTTTTGGTGCACATTTAAATTTTCAAGCTTTCAAATTGGGGCTCATAAATAAGAAAACTATGGTTAAAATAGGAAACATAATGTAGTCCTTATTTTCCTCATTCTTTCTTTTGCTGTAAACTCAGGAAATTTTAAGCAAAAGATTCTCAGGGTTACAGTTTTCTCTAAAGCAAAAATGGTAGAGCTGATAGAACTAGGGTGTTCTTCAAATCATCTTAGATACATGGCATCTCAGGAGCCTCTCCTTGCTTCTCAAAGGAAGTGGGAATAAAACAAACACTCAGAATCAGTAACAGCGTGAAATATCTGTGAGAATTCTCCGAATGACCAAAATAATCCCTAATCAACAATAGCTGTGGTTTAGCACACATACATCTTGTGGTGTGATACTTCTAGTAGAAACACCTAAACAGAAATGTGCTTTTCTGATATATGCACTCTTGTTTCAGCTCAGTTGGATGCATAATTAGGCACCACGTCTCCAAACCCCAAATTCTTTGATCTCATTTTCTGGCCAGTCCTACTACTTTCATTTAGAAAACATAAACTTCACTTAAAAAGCTTCAT
>NW_016831303.1:0-1361 GCF_001698545.2 Rhinopithecus bieti | reverse complement strand
TCCCTCTGTCTCCCAGGCTGGAATGTAGTGGTGTAATCACAGCTCACTGCAGCCTTGACCTCCCAGGCTGAAGCGATCCTCCTGCCTCTGTCTTCCAAGTAGTTGTGACTACAGGCACGTACCACCATGCCCAGCTAATTTTTAAATTTTCTGTAGAAACATGGTCTCCTTTTGCCCCTTGCCTCAGCCTCCCAAAGTGCTGGAATTACAGGCATGAGCCACTGTGCCCGGCCAGTATTCTATCTGAGCTTTCGTTGACTCCAGCGCAGTTAGTGGTTGAGGCACCTTGTTCGTCTATGGACCTTATGGGTCCTAACAACACTGGTAGATAAAGGTTTGCTGCTGCCAGGACTCGGTGACATTAGACAAGGTTCTTCAGAGTCATCGAGGCAGCGGGTGCTTCACGGGGTGCTGTGGTTGTCGTTGCACGTGGCACCACTGCCGCTGCTCCGGTTGATGGTGGAAGGTGGCAGCAGGGGCTACGCCTGCAGTGGGGATTAGCCTGATGTCCAAGAAAAGTGACTCTATCAGCTGGCCATTGGGAAAGGCCAGGATGCCATTCCTTTACTTATTCAGCAGATGCTCCTTGAGCCCCTGCTGTGGGGCCTGCCCTGCTCCAGGTGCTGGGGACACAGGGGTAACAAGGCGGCTGCAGCCCCTGCCCCTGTGGAGCGGACAGTGGGGAGAAACAGACATCACCACAAATAAACGACACCCATTAGATGCCAGTGAGCATAGCCAAGAGATTCAAACAGCGCTTTTGTTTGTTTTTGAGACAGAGTCTTGCTCTGCTACCGGGCTGGAGTGCGGTGGCGTGATCTCAGCTCACTGCAACCTCCACCTCCCGGGTTCAAGCGATTCGCCTGCCTCAGCCTCTCGAATAGCTGGGGCTACAGGCACGTGCCACCGCACCTGGCTAATTTTTATATTTTTAATAGAGACTGGGTTTCACCATGTTGGTCAGGCTGGTCTTGATCTCCTGACCTCGTCATCCGCCCACTTAGGCCTCCCAAAGCGCTGGGATTACAGGCATGAGCCACCACGCCCAGCCTAAAACAGCATTTTGGGACAGGAAATGACTACAGAAAAACATGGTGACCAGGTGAGATGGTGGTCAGGGAACAGCATCTGGGCAGGTGGCATCTCAGCTGCCATGTAAAAGGTGGGGAAATTAAAAGATTAGCCAGGCGTGGTGGCGGGTGCCTGTAGTCAGCAGCTACTCAGGAGGCTGAGGTGGGAGGATCACTTGAGCCTGGGAGGTCGAGGTTGCAGTGAGTCAAGATCACACAACTGCACTCCAGCCTGGGTGACAAAGTAAGACCTTGTCTCAAATAAAAAGTAGGCTGGAGCCCTCTTGGGTA
>NW_016831302.1:0-788 GCF_001698545.2 Rhinopithecus bieti | reverse complement strand
AGACATGAAGGACTGTCTTTGAGAGCCTGGTTTTTAGGCATCTCCCTCACCCTTTTACATCTGCACGATCACAAACACAGCACACCACAGTACTGAGGGGAAGCCCCAGCTTCTCATAGGGGCACACAAGGCTTTTTATTTATGCCACAGGTTGCATCACTATATTCTAGAACTGCAAGGCCCCGCACTGCCAGGACTGGGTCAGGTCCACCCTGTGCTCCAAGGACCAGGCTGCCTGCCAGCCCACACGAACCTGCCCCTCGGATGGTGTGGCTGCTTCTAAAACAGAGGCTCAGCCCCACCCAGAGACCTGAAGTACCTGTTATTAAATCAAGACTTGGCTGTGGGTAAACGTGAAGATTTTTATTAAACATGACTCTGCAACAATCAAAGGACCATAACTGAATGCTCCTTTCGCAGCCACGGCATGTCCAGACGCTCCTGGAGAAGGCCAGGATGTGGGAACCTATGGAGCCCCGACAAGACAGACTCGGAGCTGTGTGGCGTAGTTAGCACCGATTTTGTTTTGACACTTGCCTTTTATATTCAGATTAAAATAAAAATCAAGACGCAAAAGTAGCTCACATTCTATTTCAATTCTCTATTTTTGTAGTAACTGGGACCATTTCCCTCTGGTTTCCCAGCCAAGCATTAAATTGGCCTAGCTGGGATTTGTCAAAGTCTGGACCTCTGTTGTACAGTAAGTGAGGGAGGTAGGGAGGGGAGCAGGAGTGGTGAGGAGGAGTGAGGGATAGGGAGGGACAGAGGGAAGGAGAGAGAGAGAGAAA
>NW_016831301.1:0-567 GCF_001698545.2 Rhinopithecus bieti | reverse complement strand
CCCTCGGCTGAAGTCGGTGGCCAGACGCGGCAGGGGGTGGGGGTCCCGTCCCTGCTACAGCAAGGGACCTGCAGCAAAGCACAGCCGCTGGCTGGGGTAGTGCTGCGCCGCGTGCGGGGTGCGAGGGTGGAAGCACGTGTGGACATCTACAAGGTGCTAAAGGAGAGTGAAGCCAGCGACGGCCGGACCCTAATGGCATTCACTGAACAGGAGTCAAGTGCGGGGCCCAAGGAAGTCCTGGGAACGAGCCGGGGCCAGCCTCTGCAAGGCCAGCACAGCGCCAGGGAACACGACAGGGAGAAGCCCAGGAGAGAGATGGCCCTCAGCTCGAGTGGAAGGCACAGGAGGCTGCAGCTGACCTCACGGCCCCTCTGCTCCCTTCCCTGCACTGGAACTCAGTTCTGAAGGAAAAACCTGGAACAGAACTGCTGTTTTCCGAGGTACTGTGCCAAGCTGAACTAAGGAGTCTCCAACAGGGCTGGGAGTTTTCACTGCAAACTCCGAAGCTGGTTTGGACGTGAACATCGAAGGTAAAGGCCAACGCCTGCTCTCCAGGAGGCACCAGGC
>NW_016831300.1:0-764 GCF_001698545.2 Rhinopithecus bieti | reverse complement strand
TCACAAAGAATTTTCTCAGAAAGCTTCTTTCACGTTTGGAACTGCTGATATTTAGTTTATCAGCGTAGGCCTCAATGCGATCCAAAGAAGTCCTTCTCAGGTTCCTCAAAAACAGTCATAATGGACTGCTGCATGAAACAGAAGTGTAACTCTGTGAGATGAATTCACACATCACCAAGAAGTTTCTACGAAAGCTTCTTTTTAGTTTTAATCTGAGGATATTTCCTTTGCCACCGCAAGCTTCACTGCGTTCCGAGGTATCCCATTGCAGATTTCCAGAAAAGTGTGTTAGCAAACTGAACACTGAAGGGAAACGTGTAACTCTGTGAGTTGCATTCACACATCGAAACGCAGTTTCTCAGAAGGCTTCTTTCCAGTTTTGATCTGAGGATATTTCCTTTTTCACCATAGCTTTCAATGCGCTCTTAAATATCACATTGCAGAACACAAAATAACAGAGTTAGCAAACTGTTCCAAGAAGGGAAGGGTGGTACTCTGTGTGATGAGGTCACAAATCAGAAAGCAATCTCTCGGTAAGCTTCTCTCTAGCTATTATCTGAGGATATTTCCCTTTTCAGCATGGGCCCCTATGGGCTCCCCAATCTCACTTTGCAGATTCCATGAAAAGAGTGTTAGCAAACTGCTTCCTGAGAACTAAGCAGTAACTCTGTGAAAGGAACTCACAGATCACAAAGAAGTTTCTCAGAAAGCGTCTTTCACGTTTTGAAATGATGATACTTCCTTTATCAGTGTAGGTCTCTATG
>NW_016831299.1:0-1144 GCF_001698545.2 Rhinopithecus bieti | reverse complement strand
CACTGACTCATTCACTCACTCTTTCCCTCACCCATTCACTCACTCACCCACTCATTTGTTCACTCACTCATTCACCCACTCATCCATTCACTAAGTCATTCATTCACTCACTCACTCATCACTTATTTATTCCCTCGGTCACTCATTCACTCATTCACTCACTCACTCACTTATTCACCCACTCATTCACTAAGTCACTCATTCATTCACTTACTCACTTATTCACTCAGCAATTCACTCACTCACTCACGTTCACTCATTCACTCATTTACCTACTCACTCACTCATTTACTCCTTCCCTCATCCACTCACTCAGTCATTCACTGACTGACTCACTCACCCATTCACTCATTTACTCACTCATTTACTCCTTCACTCACTCACTCCTTCATTCATTCATTCAGCAGCACCCATGATAGGTTCACTCTGTCCTGGGCTCTGCTGCTGCCCTGGGCCTGCAGCAGGGAATAGTCAAAGATCTCTGAATCCATGGCATTCAGAGTTCAGCAGGGGACCTCTGGAGAAGCCCAGCAGATAGGTGAAATGCCCCATGTGTGACACGGATGAAGATGTTTGAAGAGAAGCAGGGAGGGAACAGGAGTGTGCATGGAGCCCAAAATTTCTAAGAGGGTGATCTGGAGAGGCCTCACCATGCAGGAGACCTTGCAAGACAGACCTGAGGAAGGTGGACAGAGTGGGTAGGGAGAGGAGGGTCTGGGCTGAGGAAAGAGCAGGCTGGGCCTGAGGTTGTCGGGTGCCTGCATGGGCCTCTGGGCAGCACCAGGATCTGAAGGGACCAGAGGACAGGCCAGTGTGCCATGTGTGGGGCCTGTGACTCCGAGTCAGCAGAGAAGATGCCTGAATTACATCCTGATAGGTGCACCCTGACTTTGAAGTTGAGGACACCCGAGGCATGGAGGTGGGGTGGAGGTGGGGCAGAGCAGGGGATGGGGAGGGAGCCTGTGTCGGTCCAGGTCAGAGGTGGTGGCTTGGCCCCAGTGGCTCCAGATGCAACGAAGAGTCAAGAGGGACTTTCCTGAGGGACTTAGATGCCGGGGTGGAGGAGAACTGCAAGGCTTCAGCCTGAGCCCCTGGGAAGATGGAGTCACCAGGAGCTGAGCTGAGGAAGACTGAGCGGTGGGGG
>NW_016831298.1:0-1663 GCF_001698545.2 Rhinopithecus bieti | reverse complement strand
CCAACATAATACTGAATGGGGAAAAGTTGAAAGCATTCCCTTTGAGAACTGGAACAAGGCAAGGATGCCCACTCTCACCACTCCTCTCCAACATAGTACTGGAAATCCCAGCCAGAGCAATCAGGCAAAAGAAAGAAATAAAGGGCATCAAAATCAGTAAAGAGGAAGTCAAACTGTCACTGTTTGCTGACAATATAGTTGTTTACCTTGAAAACCCTAAGGACTCCTAGGAGCTTTCTAGAGGTGATAAAACAATTCAGCAATGTTTCCGGATACAAGATTAATGTACCAAAATCAGTAGCTCTTCTCTACACCAACAGCAACCAAGCAGAGAATCAAATCAAGAACTCAACCCCTTTTACAATAGCTGCAAATAATAATAATAATAATAATAATAAAATACTTAGCAATATACCTAACAAAGGAGTTGAAAGACTTCTACAAGGAAACTTCAAAACACTGCTGAAAGAAATCATAGACAGCATAAACAAGTGGAAATAAATCCCATGCTCACGGATGGGTAGAATCAATACTGTGAAAATGATCATACTAGCAAAAGTGGTCTACAAATTCAACAAAATCACCATCAGAATACCACCATCATTCTTCATAGAATTAGAAAAAACAATTCTAAAATTCATATGGAACCAAAAAAGAACCCACCCAGCCACAACAAGACTAAGCAAAAAGAACTAATCTGGAGGCATCACACTACTGGATTTTAAACTATACTATAAGGCCATAGACAACAAAACAGCACGGTACTCATATAAATATAGGCACATAGACCAACAGAACAGAATAGAGAATCCAGAAATAAATCCAAATACTTACAGCCAACTTATCTTCGACAAAGTAAACAAAAACATAAAGTGAGGAAAGGACACCCTTTTCAACAAGTGGTCCTGGGATAATTGGCTAGCCACATGTAGGAGAATGGAATGGGATCCTCATCTCTCACCTTATACAAAAATCAGCTCAAGATAGTTTAAAGACTTAAACCTAAGATCTGAAATTGTAAAAATTCTAGAAGATAACATTGGAAAAAACCTTCTAGACATTGGCTTAGGCAAGGATTTCATGACCAAGAACCCAAAAGCAAATGCAATAAAAACAAAGATAAATAGCTGGGACCTAATTAAACTAAAGAACTTTTGCACAGCAAAAGGAACAGTCAGCAAAGTAGACAGACAACCCACAGAGTGGGAGAAAATCTTCACAATCTATACATCTGACAAAGGACTAATATGCAGAATCTACAATGAACTCAAACAAATCTGTAAGAAAAAAACAATCCCATCAAAAAGTGGGCTAAAAAGTGGACCAAGCAAGGTAATTTATAGATTCAATGCCATCCCCATCAAACTACCAATGACTTTCTTCACAGAATTGGAAAAACTACTTTAAAGTTCATATGGAACCAAAAAAGAGCCCGCATTGCCAAGTCAATCCTAAGCCAAAAGAACAAACCTGGAGGTATCACGCTACCTGACTTCAAACTATACTACAAGGCTACAGTAACCAAAACAGTATGGTACTGGTACCAAAACAGAGATATAGACCAATGGAACAGAACAGAACCCTCAGAAATAATACCACACATCTACAACTATCTGATCTTTGACAAACGTGACAAAAAAAAATGGGGAAAAGAGTCCCTATT
>NW_016831297.1:0-606 GCF_001698545.2 Rhinopithecus bieti | reverse complement strand
ATTATCCCTGAGCTTTGGGCAGCTTTGCACATTGAAGGAGGAGAAGAAGCATGATATGCGTCGGATAGAGAAGTTGAAGAGGAGCTTGTCCAAACTCAAAAACCAGATGGGTAAGATGGGGCTGGCGTGACCTGGGAGCAGGCCTGGCATCAGAGGGCTGTGGGGGGGCTTAGAATGCCCCAGGGAGGTGGGTGGATGGAAGGGCTTTGAGGCAGAGGGAAAGAGGTCTGTGCCAGGAGATGACAAGTCTTGTCATCTCCATGAGCCTCAGTGTCCCCATCAGCAAATGGTGCCCATTGTCAGCCACCCACAGTGCTCTCCATCTGAAAGTGGTTGGAAGATTGGCTACCATCCAGGTGCGAGGAATCATTAGCAGTGAGGCCAAGTGTGGGGAGCCTGAGAGGAGCTGTGCACCAAGAGGAGGGGTTTTTTTTGGTTTATTTTTTTGTTTTGTTTTGTTTTGTTTTTTTGAGAATTCAGAGGCCCTTATTGTCTACTTCCTTTCTCAGCTGAACCCCTGCCCCGGAGCCCCAGCAGTGCCCCTGAAGTGGAGCTGCAGCACCTGAGGAAGGAACTAGAGAGAGTGTCAGGAGAGCTCCAGGCCCA
>NW_016831296.1:0-825 GCF_001698545.2 Rhinopithecus bieti | reverse complement strand
TTTTTTTTTTTTTTCAGAAACAGGGAGACTGGAGTCTAAACTTGTCACACCCTGTACTATCTGATGAAAATACAGAGGCAATGACTCTCAAATTTTCCATAATTTAATGTCCTGTCCAAAACCACACAAACAAAATGCCACGGAACTACTACCCAGAGAACAGGTGCAGAATTGTTTGCTCAGTCACAAAGGCTGATGGCTTTGACCCATGCCCTTGGCAACCAATGACACATGTGTGCAAGTGTCACCTTCTCTGCAGAGTGTTTTCTCATCCTATCAATTGTTTTCTTTTTTGTTTTCATAGCTGCAGCAGTTATGTTAATAGAGTTGACATTTATTGAGTTCATATTTGGCAGTCTTTATGCCAAGAGCTTTACATCTATTACATCATTTAAGTCTTACAACAATTCTGTGAAATAGGTATTATCTCCATTTTACAAAATAGAAACCTGAGGCACAGAAAAGTTAGAAGTCCACACACATGCACACATATGTTTATTGCGGCACTATTCACAATAGCAAAGACTTGGAATCAACCCAAATGTCCATCTGTGACAGACTGGATTAAGAAAATGTGGCACATATACACCATGGAATGCTATGCAGCCATAAAAAAGGATGAGTTTGTGTCCTTTGTAGGGATATGGATGCAGCTGGAAACCATCATTCTTAGCAAACTATCACAAGAACAGAAAACCAAGCACCGCATGTTCTCACTCATAGGTAGGAACTGAACAATGAGATCACTTGGACTCGGGAAGGGGAATATCACACACTGGGGCCTATCATGGGGAGGGGGGAGGGGGGAGGGATTGCACTGGGAGT
>NW_016831295.1:0-563 GCF_001698545.2 Rhinopithecus bieti | reverse complement strand
TTGTCCTTTTTTCAACGTTTATATGGTCTGGTGTTTGGTTTTAATGTTTTATAATTTAACTAAAGTGATTTTATTTTTATATCATCTGTTAGAAATATATTCTGTGAATCAATGGATTTATACCTTTTCTTAATTTCTTTTGAGAATCTCTTGAAATGGTGAGTCCTTTTACACTTCTCTCCCCCCATATTTGAATTAAATAAATGTTAGACCTTGTGTTTCCATGCTACATTCTGGGTATATCGTTTAAACATTTTTTTCTTCACTAGTTATCCTCTTACCTGTGTCTAATATATCATTAATAACTTGCACTTATTTTTAAATTATTTTTTGTTTCAGACCTGCATTTTTTTTTTTTTGGCGATGGAGTCTCGCTTTGTCACCCAGATTCGAGTGCAATGGTGCAATCTTGGCTCACTGCAACCTCCACCTCCCAGGTTCAAGTGATTCTTCTATCTCAGCCTCCTGAGTAGCTGGGACTACAGGCACCCACCACCATGCTCGGCTAATTTATATATATATTTTTTAGTAGAGACAAGGTTTCACCATCTTGGGCATGATGG
>NW_016831294.1:0-4468 GCF_001698545.2 Rhinopithecus bieti | reverse complement strand
TTTTTTTTTTTTTTTTTTTTAGTAGAGACGGGGTTTCACCGCATTAGCCAGGATGATCTCGATCTCCTGACCTCGTGATTCGCCCTTCTCGGCCTCCCAAAGTGCTGGGATTACAGGCTTGAGCCACCGCGCCCGGCCAACTTGTTCCCTCTTATTGGCTCCTTGTGATCACCTATCTGTGCACAACAACATAGACTCTCTTGATCCTTTCCCTCTTCTATCCAAATCAAGGCACCTAGAAAGAACAGTTTACACTTATGACTACTCTCTGTCTTTCTAGCCCACAGCCACCTTTTAGTGCACTATGGAACTTCTGCCAGAATTTCACCACTGATACCTCCCTGGAAAAGTTTACCATGGGCACCTAATCACTAAGTTCAATGAGTCGTGTAATGACTTCATTGTATTTTTTCAACCTTAAGCATATGACAGTATTGATAACTCTTTTTCTCCATAGTGGCCTTTGCTCACTCCTTTCCTTCAAGGTTCTTAAGTGTCATATCTTCTGTGAAGAATTTCTAACATGCATATACCTTACCTTCATGTCTAGGGAACACTACACCAGTTTTTCTGTACCACCATTCATCTTTTTCAAATCTCACCTCTAACTCTGGCACACGTTGTTCATCTACTAACCTGCACAATCCTTGAGGTGAGTGATCATGTATTACTTAGAAATTATGACTTTGTTTTATGGTGCTAGTCACCTAGCAGATAATCAGTGAATATTTGTTTATTATAGTGAATTAAAATACCCTTGTGGCCATTAATTCCAACATCTGTGTAATGAAGGACTCTTTTCTACATTGTCCCATAGAGATGATCATTTATCCAATGCTTGAAGACTTTTTCTTATATATCACATTTCTTTCCATTAGATTTCAATAGGTTGAAATATTACTTTCAACATACTCTTATGTGGGGAATTCACAACTAGGGTATCATGACTAAGCCTAAATAGGAATTGTTGTAAAAGGAATATTGGAAGAGTACCAAGAAGAGGTTTATTAGAGTTAGGAGGAGAGTAGATACTATATATGATAGAAATATAAGAAATATAACATATACACATTTAGCTTATTATTAGTTCATCTTCCCCAAAGACATGATTTCACTCACTCATTTAATCTTTACAAGAAGAAACAAACATAGATAGCTTAAGCTTATAGGAGTTTGATATTAAAACATATAGAAGTAAACCCAGTGAGCAACTAGGAACACTTTAGAATTTTCCCTTCATTCTTCATTCACCTCTATGCATTTGAGCTTAGGAAAAATAGCTTGAATGCTCACACATCTGTGTATAAACTTTACTTTTGTTGTTTTTGTCATGGGCCTTCAATTTAATATCTCACACACTAAGATATGTATACATGTTTTAAACATAAGTTAAAGAATTTTTAAGTGTAATTTTATTTTAACTAGGCTCATTTCCAACCTCTTGCTACCTTTAGAATCTAAAACACCAGTTAAGATGTTATATGAGAAATTCTTGAGAAGACTAGGAGAGTTAAGACTAAAGAAAAGATAAATATTAGAAAAAAAATAATGAGTTCTCTAAAATATTTAAGGCATAATAAATCATACTCTGGAGATCTAGGAATTAGAATTGGAATAAATATGTGAACGTTACAATGACCCATACACATCTCAACTTTACAAAAAAAGGAGAGTCAATAGGGTAAAACTTAACCTTGTTGTAGTGGTGGAACTGAGATATATACATATATATATACATATATAATTATGTAAGTATACACACACACACATACATATTTTTTTCATCATTTCCCACCTTCATCTATCTTTTTCGACGCCCTGGAGACAACCCTAAATGGCTGAAAGCATCACAAGCTTCTTTACCCATTAGATTCCTGGGTTCTGCCAATTAGGGTATGAGCAAGAGAACAAAAGGTGGAAGGAGAATGAGATCAGAATATTTATACTCTGCTCCCCACCTTGTGGATAGGGGAAGAGATCACTATGGGATCTCATCTGAAGGTCACAGCTGCAACCTTCAGATTGCAGGTAGCCCTCTCGGCACAGGCCTCTGTTTCTAATTCTGGGTGCTTCCTTTCCTTGCCACTTCCAGGCTTGGGGAATTAGTGCCTTATTTGGTACAAGCCCAAAGATATTGTGCTATTCAACATGATTTCTCTACACTCTATCCACACCTTACAAATAACCTCCTATTTATAACTGCTCAAAGTATCCCAAATTATGTATGCCATATGTTTCCTACTGTGACATTGATTGATATAGGAACTCTTCAAAATTTCACTATGCCAAGACCTTCACTTCAAAAAGAATTTTTTTTAAAATACCACAAATTCACAACTCTCTATTCATGGATCTAGCTGAGATGATGCATTCATAAATATACAAAGGATTTAGATAGCATTTTGCAGCTTTAAACAGAAGATGTTTTGTCCAGTTGATTTCAGCAAACAAGGAAATTAATATGAACTCCAATAATATCAACTAATCTAAGAGTCATACACAATACAACCTATTTCAGAGTATCTGATGGGTGAATCATTGTTCACATGAAAAGCAAAACATAAAATGTAATTCTCTCAAGTTTTTTGACCTTGGCTGATATTTCTGGCCTTTCCAGCTACTAAATGGCTTCAGTTATACTTGGAAAGCTCTTCTGCCATGGCTTTTCAAAAACCATTTAGAATCTTTTGACAAGTGTAAATTTGATTCAATAGATTCTACTCTAATAAAAAGACAATCTTACTTTTTTTGCCTGTATTTTTAGAATACATATTCATTACTTGCTATTATCTCTTCACAGCCATGCAGTAGATATAATGCTAAGAGCAACACAATGAGTGAGCAGAGGCTTGAGATGAACCTGGTGCTAGCAGAATGCAGAAGAACATTTTCAGACAGCATCAGAATAGAGGGCGGCCTTGCCTTGCCACTCACAGTGATTGCAAAAGGGATATGCTATTGTTAACACTGATTCCATGAGAGGAAAAGCAGCTTTAGTGTCATTATGAGATATGGTCTCTTCTCAAGAAATGAGAATAAATGCTAAGACAGGAAAGCTAATGACAAATGAAATGCTTGTACCCAGGCCAGGCCAACTGTAAGATTGTTAAGTAGGTGAACTTTATATTTTACTTTTTTCCACATCTTCTATGAAGATCTGAGATTCTTCACTGAGCCTTTTCTAATGCTCCCATTTAACTAACATTTGTTTTGCTTCTGCTACACTTTCAAAGCTAATTTATTTAGCATTTAAACTTATCCCTTAGGTTTTAGCTGGTAAAGAAGTAGTGAGTACATTTACATTTTGATACAGATTATTAAGATAAACATCCTTGATACATCCACAAAAATTCATTATTGGTAAAAGAATCAAAAGAAATATTTTATGGAGTAGTGTGTACTACCAACCTTGTGCAAGGTCAGACATTTCTATACAGAATTCCACACATTTCTATGTAGAATTCTACTTCTACAGTTCTATGGGATATTAAAAAGTTTTCTTTGAATCCCTCATCCATCCCAAATTCATCACACATCTCAACTTAGGTAACATATATTGAAACATATTTCAAAATCTACAATGAAGACTTAAGAGAAAAACTTTGCTAACAATATCTAAACATTAAAAAGTAAAAGTCACATTTTAGAAAAGCAAGGAAAACAATTTTTCAAGCTATCTTAATCCTACAGAAGGATATTAGGTAGCAACACTTGACTGATTCTATCCTGTAATTGTGCAAAATTTACACAATTGTGCTGTCAAATTTTGCATCTTCCTAGAAAATCCTGTGAGGTTAAGGCTCTGAAGAAAGAAATTTGAGAAGGTATTTATTATTCTTTATTTTTAACAATTTTTCAATATGCAAATAAGTTTTTTTTATTATTATACTTTAAGTTCTAGGGTACAATTGAACAATGTGCAGGTTTGTTACATATATACATGTGCCATATTGGTGTGCTGCACCCATTAACTCATCATTTACATTAGGTATATCTCCTAATGCTATCCTTCCCCCCACCCCCTCCCCACAATAGGACGCAGTGTGTGATGCTTCCCTTCCTGTGTCCAAGTGATCTCATTATTCAATTCCCACCTATGAGTGAGAACATGCGGTATTTGGTTTTCTGTTCTTGTGATAGTTTGCTGAGAATGATGGCTTCCAGCTGCATTCATGTCCCTACAAAGGACACTAACTCATCCTTTTTTATGGCTGCATAGTATTCCATGGTGTATATGTGCCACATTTTCTTAATCCAGTCTGTCACTGATGGACATTTGGGTTGATTCCAAGTCTTTGCTATTGTGAATAGTGCCGCAATAAACATACGTGTGCATGTGTCTTTATAGCAGCATGACATAATCCTTTGGGTATATACCCACTAATGGGATGGCTGGGTCAAATGATATTTCTAGTTCTAAATCCTAGAGGAATCGCCACACTATTTTCCATAATGGTTGAACTAGTTT
>NW_016831293.1:0-855 GCF_001698545.2 Rhinopithecus bieti | reverse complement strand
AAAAAAAAAAGAGGAAGTAAGTGTTAGGAAAAAATGCAAAGAAATTAAAACCCTTTTCCAATGCTACTGGGAATGTAAAGTGGTGCAGCCACTTTGGAAAACAAACTGGCAGCTCCTCAAAAGGTTCAGCATGAAGTCACCATATGATCCAGAAATTCCAGTCATAAGTATATACTCCAGAAAAATAAAAACATATGCAAGCACAAAAACTCATACATAAATGTTTACAGCAGCATTATTAATAGGAGTCAAAAAGTGGAAACAACCAAAGCGTCCATCACGTTTGGGTGGGGAAGAACCCAAAGGTTCATCACCTGGCGAATGGATAAATAAAATGATTGATGTATCCATACAGTGGAGTATTAGTCAGCAATAAGAAGAAATTAAGTACTGATACTGTATTAGGAGGAGACAGCAAAATGCCTAGGCAGATACGGAAGTGTCCCCGGAGAATCTTCAAGCAGTCCCACAAGCATTTACACCAGATGTTATGTGCTGCTAAGGGAACCTGGACTTGTCTTGCCTGGACATGCCAGCAGAGGACTGGAGGCCTACAAGCACTGGGGGGATGGGGAGGAGTCACCAGGAATTCCTGCCTTATGCAGGGGAGGAGCCTGACCACTTCAGCTCATGTGCTCCTGGTATTCAATTGTGAGGTGGAAACCTGTTTGCAGGACCCCTCTCTTTGCTGAGCACTTTCCTTTCACTTAATAAATTCTGTCCTCCTCACTCTTCAATGTGTCTTCATGCTTAATTTTTCCTGGTCATGACAGAAGAACCCAGATGTAGCTGAACTAAGGAGCAAAAACCCTGCATCAATACCTGCTACAGCACAGATGCAGCATGAAAAATTAT
>NW_016831292.1:0-403 GCF_001698545.2 Rhinopithecus bieti | reverse complement strand
CATTGCATATTTCAAGAAAACTGTGTTAGTAGACTGATCACTGAAGAGAAACGTGTAACTCTGTGAGTTGCGTTCAGATATCGAAGTGCTTTTTCCCGGAATGTTTCTTTCCAGTTTTTATTTGAAGATGTATCCTTTTTCACCATAGCCCTCAATGAGCTCCCAAATATCACTTTGCAGAATCCACGACAACAGTGTAAGCAAACTGTTCTAAGAAGGGAAGTGTGGAACTCTGTGTAATGAAGTCAAACATCAGAAAGCAATCTCTCAGAAAGCTTCTCTCTAGTTATTATCTGAGGATATTTCCTTTTCACAATGGGCCCCAAAGGGCTCCCAAATATCACTTTGCAGATTCCACGAAAAGAGTGTTAGCAAACTGCTTCCTGAGGATTAAGCTGTAACT
>NW_016831291.1:0-3239 GCF_001698545.2 Rhinopithecus bieti | reverse complement strand
TGATTTTTCTAAAGCACAGTTGTCATTGCGTTGCTTCCCATTGGCTAGAAAATAAAATCTGAGCTCTGTTTCAGTTATCTGTTGATGCATAACAAACCACCTGAATACTCACTGGCTTCATAGAATAATTTTGTTTGTTGACAGTTTTATGAGTCAGGAGAATTGAGAAGTGCTGACGTTGGCCATTTTTCTCTGGTCCACATGCTGTCCTTAGAGGTGGCCAGTGCTGGAGCATCCGCTTCCATAATGGCTTCTTCGTTCACATGCCTTGTCGAAGACTGCTGGAAGGCTGGGCTCAGCTGGCTCTTTCCCTCCGCATGTAGTGTCAGGGCTTTCTGTGTGATCTCTCAGCAGGGTTTTCAGACTTTTTACCTGATGACTCTGGGCCCAGGAGCCCTAAGTGAAAGCTGCTGTGCCTTTTGTTTTCTTTCTTTCTCTTTTTTTTTTTTTTTTTTTTTTTTTTTTTTTTTTTTTTTTGAGACAGAGTCTCCCTCTGTCGCACAGGCTGGGGTGCAGTGGCACAATATCAACTCACTGCAACCTCTGCCTCCTGGGTTCAAGCAATTCTTGTGCCTCAGTTTCCAGAGTAATTGGGATTACAGGCGTGTGCCACCGCACCCAGCTAATTTTTGTATTTTTTTAGTAGAGTTGCGGGCTGCTGTGCTTTTAAAGGATAAGCCCAAATCTGACACAGCTCTCACTTTGGCTTGATATGGCTATTCCTGCTCAACCTTCCCTGACTACCTGCCCTTCCCCTATAGTCTCTTTATTGCACTAGTAACTTTATTCTCTGATTGATGGGGCTCTGAGTTCTTTGAGACAAAAATCCACGTGAGAGTTTCTTTTGATGTATTCCCGATGATACATAACCAATTCTTGTTATATAAAATGCTGTAGTACAGTCAGCTCTCCGTATCCACAGCTTTCACATCTGGATATGGGGATCTGACAGTAAACTTTTTCTGTATTGATTTAATATTGATTATATTAGTACAGACTCAGGATGGATATCCAAAGAATGGTTAGGATGAGCAAGTGGTATTTGAATGAAAAACAATCGTTTATAGACATTTTTAAAAACATGCTAGGAAGAGGTACTGTGGAGGCCTGGTATGATATGGGCATGTCATCTTCCCGCCTGTGACTAGCTCTGCTTTGCCCACTTTTTCTTTTCTTTCTTTTTTGAGACGGAGTCTCTTTCTGTCACCCAGGCTGGAGTGCAGTGACACAATCTAGGCTCACTGCAACCTCTGCATCCTGGGTTCAAGCAATTCTCCTGGCTCAGCCTCCTGAGTAGCTGGGACTACAGGCGCCTGCAACCACGCCTGACTGGTTTTTGTATTTTTAGTAAAGACGGGGTTTCATCATGTTGGCCAGGCTGGTCTCGAACTCCTGACCTCAAATAATCCACCCACCTCGGCCTCCCAAAGTTTTGGGATTACAGGTGTGAGCCACCGTGCCTGGCCTGCTTTGCCCACTTTTTGCTGGAAAGTCAAGGGGATTAACTCATTGAATTTGAAAGTCTTTAATGACCCCCAAATCTGTTGCAGAAGTGGCAGGCATATTTACAGAAAGTATTCTGGAGAGCCAGGGGCACTACAGAGCCCCAGGATCATGCAGTAGTAGTTTAGGAGCATATACATAAGGAAAAATGGAGAAGCAACCTGAATAGAACAAGGAGAAGAAAATGATTTGTAGAAGACAGACTTAAGCATTCTGGTCACGAGGCAGTGAAGGTGAGATTTTGAAAACCAGAAAATTGGGTGAGAGAACCATGAGTGATTCTCTTTTCTTCTTGAGTTCCTTGTTTCCCATATTATCTGTAATAGGCAATACTTGATAACTGAAGAAAATCCTAATTGTTGTTGCCTTGGCCATGTTTCCTGCCTCTGGTTCTATAGCCATGATGAATAACAGCTCCAGTCTTTGACAGAGGAAGAAGTTTTTGGAGCCACTCGTTCAACAACTGTGCTAGGCATTAAAAATACAACTATAAATAAGAAAAGAGGCCAGGCACGGTGGCTTTTGCCTGTAATCTCACCACTTTGGTGAGTATCGGAGAGGGTGGATCACCTGAGGTCGGGAGTTCAAGACCAGCATAAGATGGTGAAATGCCATCTCTACTAAAAATACAAAATTAGCTGGGCATGGTGGCAACATGCCTGTAATCCCAGCTACTTGGGAGGCTGAGACAGGAGAATTGCTTGAACCCTAGAGGCGGAAGTTGCAGTGAACTGAGATTGTACCATTGCACTCCAGCCTGTGCAACAGGCTGAGTTTTTTTTTTTTTTGAACACTATTTTCAAGCCAAATGTCCTTTTTTTTTTTTTTTTTTTTTTTCAGACAGAGTCTTGCTTTGTCACCCAAGCTGGAGTGCAGTGGCAGGATCTCAGCTCACTGAAACCTCCATTTCCCGGGTTCAAGCAAGTCTCCTGCCTCAGCCTCCCTGAGTAGCTGGGACGACACATGCGTGCCACCATGCTGGTTAATTTTTGTATTTTTAGTAGAGAAGTTTTTTTTGAAACTTTGTCTCAAAAAAAAAAGTAACTTGGAATGGGAAAATAAAGATTTTTTTTTCCTCTTGAACTGTATTTTATTAATAAACACTGGATTTCCTGTGTACTTGTGATTACGGTGCTTCTATTTTGATGGCATTGACCATATACAAAGTGGCTTCTCTTATTTTTCAACATAGCCTTATAATGTAAGAATAGATATTGCCATTTTTCTGTTTCTCAGGTAGCAGTTAATAAAAATAGCATAATGTAACACTTAGTATATGTCAGGCATTGTGCTAAAACTTTATGTAATTCAACTGATATAGTTTTTTAAAAGTTTTTATTTATTTATTTATATTTATTTATTTATTTTTTTATTTATTGAGACGGAGTCTCGCTCTGTCGCCCAGGCTGTAGTGCAGTGGCGCAATCTTGGCTCACTGCAAGCTCCGTCTCCCGGGTTCACGCCATTCTCCTGCTTCAGCCTCCCGGGTAGCTGAGACTACAGTCGCCTGCTACCACACCCGGCTAATTTTTTGTGTGTGTATGTTTTTAGTAGAGACGGGGTTTCACCGTGTTAACCAGAATGGTCTTGATTTCCTGACCTCGTGATCTGCCTGCCTCGGCCTCCCAAAGTGCTGGGGTTATAGGCGTGAGCCACCGCGCCGGCCAAAAGTTTTTATTTTTTTAAATTAATGAATTTTTTTGGAGGTAGGTTCTCCCTCTGCCGCCTGTGCTGGA
>NW_016831290.1:0-405 GCF_001698545.2 Rhinopithecus bieti | reverse complement strand
TCAAAAAACTTAGAAGAAAATTTGGAAGAATTTATTTAAAACAATGTCACATAAGCAAGCATTTTTTTTTCCAGCATGATACAAAACTCAGAAGGCATAAATGAAAAAAACTGACAGATCTGATCATGTAATAATTAAAAATTTCTACATGGCAAAAAAATATCAAACTAATAACAAAAGATAAACTGGGGTGGAAACTGTAAGACATACGATAGAAAAGGGACTTAAAGAACTCTGACAAATCATTTTTAAAAAGATGCACAAATCAGGCCGGGCGCAGTGGCTCACACCTGTAATCCCAGCACTTTGGGAGGCCGAGGCAGGCAGAACACAAGGTCAGGAGATTGAGACCATCCTGGCTAACACCGTGAAACCCTGTCTCTACTAAAAATACAAAAAAGACAA